>NW_010321163.1:0-13061 GCF_000700745.2 Antrostomus carolinensis
GTTTTCGGCAGCCACGTTGGGTGAGCAACATAACCTTTAAAAACAAACAAACGGGAAAAAACCCCGCAACCAAAAAACCCATATTTTCTAGGTTTGTGCCTGTAGTAGATGCAAGTGAAAATGATGGGGGGTCGGGGAAGGAGGAGGTGAGGGTGGAAATGCACCTTTAAAAACAAACAAATGGGAAAAAACCCCGCAACCAAAAAACCCATCTTTTCTAGGTTTGTGCCTGTGGTAGACGCAAGTGAAAATGATGGGAGGTCGGGGAAGGAGGAGGTGAGGGTGGAAATGGGACAAGGAGTTGTACATGGCATAAAAAAAGGTGTGTTTGGGAAGGGGAGGAGAAACTGTTCGCTAATGTGTAAACTAGAGGATGTTTTGTCCAGAGGAGGAAAAGACTGAATCACAGAATGGTTTGGGTTGGAAGGGACCTTAAAGATCATCCAGTTCCAACCCCCCTGCCAGCAGCAGGGACACCTTCCACTAGACCAGGTTGCTCAAAGCCTGAAGGTGCAGCTGTGTTGGACTGCAAGGAGGGTTTTGTGTTCAGCAGCTCTGTGCAGAAGTTGTGAGCGTAGAGCGAAGAGACTGTTCTATTTCTGACGGGAAAGACACTCGGATCTTGGAGTCGATGGAGCTGTGTTTCCCAGTACATTACATTTTTACCTGCTTGTGAGATGCTGGGTGGCGAAGAGAATGGAATTGCCTAGCAAAACTGAGCTATAGTGACTCGTTTGACAGGTGATTAATTTCTGAGTTGAGAGACTGGAGTTCTATAGGGGAAAAAAGGCAATTTAAGAAGAGGAATTTTTTTTTAGTGCTGAATGTAAAATCATTGTGTCCCGTAGTCATACAGAGACTAAATTTATTATGAGCAGTGGGGGAAAGGAGTTCTGGGAAGTACAAAGGAGCAACAAAAGGGAATAATTTGTAAACAGTAGTGAGGAAAAACAAAAAGTGGTTTGATATGGAATTGCTAATATAGGCAGTATTTATTTTAAGCCTTTTTCATAGTCTGGTAAATTTTTATGTAGCATAAGGGAGGCTCTAAGCTTTCAAACTTCATTATGTTAACTGTCTACATATAATTATGCCTTATATAAGCCCTTTTTCATTTTTAGGAACTGTGTATCTATATTTTGATAGATATTTCTGTTGTCTTGTTACTAGCTAGTCTTTAAACAACCTGCGTGAAAGGATCAATGTTCCCATAATCTATTCTGTCTGTTTTTAAAGTTATTTAAAACGTAAGAACGTAATCTTTGGTTTTTTTTCTCCTCTTGAACAAGCAATTTCCATTTGGGGGAGAAGTGTGAGGTTGCCCTTTTAAAATATTTTTTTCATTTAGGTGCTAGAATATGTGCAAAATGACATGTCTTTCAATTACATAATTCGGATGAATCGTAATAAAGGATGTAATGGTAACATTTTGGGTCACTAAAGGGCATAATTATTAAATTATATTTTAAAATTCTGTACTTGTTTAACTAGCAAAACAAAAACAAGAGTGTGGAACAATTTGACTTGATATTAAGGGATTATAATAGTCCTGGGCAGTTGGAGATGAGCCTTGTTTGACTGAAGGCTTTGAGTCTGGAATTTAGGAAGGAAAATAACCCAGTGCCCTGGTTAGTTATTTTTCTCCTCTCTAATTCTTTTCTAAATCTGTAGTTGATTTGTTCCACCAGTAGCAGTAGAGGAGTATCACCAGCAAACGAGAGGAATCCTTCAGTGAGAGGGACAGGATCCACTTCAGAACAATTTTAGCGTAGATGGCAGCCTCTCTGCTAGCACAGCTCATCTCAACCTGCTTTAATATTCTGCCATTTCTAGTGAGTTATTTGTGAGAAGGTCTTACAGATTGTCAAATAGGGTGGAAATCTATTAGCCTTTAGCTTCTATATTTGCTTGTTTTGCTCCATTTTTAGGTGTGTATTTAAACCAGTGTGGTTGCACCTCACCTCTGTAGATGGGTGGGCCCATAGAATGATTTGCATATTGGTAGAAACCTGGATTTAGATTAATGTAATTTCATATAACTTCTGATTTCTTTCTGTGTGAAACAAGGGATGAAGAAATAAGCAAACATTGGATTTTATGAAGCTATGTAAATTGATCTACAGAACTGATTCATGTTGGAGTCAAGATAAGGAGAACCTGGCTGAATTAAATTTTGAGATAATTCTGGAGAATGAAATGACTTGTTGTGGCAGAAGACCTGTCCTACTTAGAAACCTTATTTGAGCTGGAGTGCATGCATTTTACCTTCAACTGGTTAATATGGGCAGCAGAGCTTTTACAGGGTTCATTTTGGAGTGGTAGCCAAGTTTCTCAGATAACTTGTTGATGTCATTCTGGGTATTCTGGGCCTAAGTGCTGCTTCAGAGAGAGCAGAAGCACCAGCAGCTCTGAACAATGCCATGCTACCTTGCCTGCTCTCAGTCAAGCTGATTAATTCCCTAACAGTAGGAAAAATAGTGTCCTGTAAGGCTGTGTAATGTGCAAATTAGTTTGGGAACAACGTTTTTTGCCTAAATAAGAAATACCTTGAATTTGTAATAACTGTAGTTTGTTATGCCTTCCATCAGAGATGTCTGTGTTTCAGCTCAGTTTTTTAAAAATGTGTTTTCTAAAGATTAACATTAGCACATTTTTTTAACCTCACCAAATTCTTAATTTTTATTTTTAAAGGAAACAGGATTAAATACTCTGTGTAAAACTTAGGCTTTGGGCCTATTCAGTATGACAGCAGCCTGATAATCAGGGAAATACTGGGAAATACTTTTCCTTCTCATTGAAAAAAACCTTTGAATTAATTTGAACATCATGTGGCGACATATATGCTACCTAACTTCTTAATGCACAGAGTGGCTTTATTTAAGTTTTCACATTGCTTATATATGAAAGATACTATTTTGCTTGTGTAATATTGTGTTCTTCGGTTGATCAAATAGAACAAGAGTCAGAATCTCTGTCTGTGATTCCTGTGGGTGGATTTGGGTCCCTGTTGTCTTGTATTCAGATTTGATTCCTTCAGCTCTGGTAGTGTAAGCAGGGTGAATAAATGCATCATTCCTCTGTTTTCTTGTATGCTTTACTGCTAGTGCTGAAAGGCTAAAAGGCTAATGCAGTAATTATTTGAATAGACTAACCAATGTGGTACTGAATATGGGTTTAGTTTAACTCCTTCTTCTGTCATGTGAAGTGAATAAAGTCTCTGAAGGTGCAGTCAGATCCTGAAATAACTAAATATAGCTGACTTTTTCCTTGAATGTTTACAAGGTGGTTTTGGTGTCTTATGAAGGTTGCAAGACACTCTTTTGATTTCCTCCCCCAAGTTGATTTTGTTGATCTTCCAGCTAAAAGACTTCAGGAACATTTTTGGGCAGCTAATCAAAATACATTTTAGGTCATCGATATAGTATCTAATGAATTAACAAAGTTAGTATTACTGAGAGTTAAAAACCAGCCTTCAGCTGTGTAATATGACAATTAGCATCCCCCAGCATGTGTTCTGTGGTAGAGTACCAGCTAATAAATAATGCCAAGGAAGGTTAAGTTTGTAGCCTGCAGTAGTGTAGTTTGCTTTGTTTATTTTAAAGTAAGCATCTGATCTAGATTTCTACCTCTTGCCATTCCCCCTCATATGGTGCATTCTTATTTTAACACTTGATCTTTAAAGTTACTGCTTATGGACTTGAAAGGAATTGGCTTTTTTCTTCCATATTAAGAGACGCCTTATTTTTGTTTATCAACTGTATTGTTTAGATTTAAATTTAATGGTTCTGCGAGAATTTTTCTGGATTTCTTTATCCTTAGCTCAAATATGTTTTTCTTCAGGAACATAAACCCTTGTACTGTATACTCTCATTTCTATTTGACAATGAAGAGGAATTAATATCTTGCAAGATAACTCTGTTCCTGAGACTTCAATCCCCTCCTACCAAAACAGTCACTGAGCTGGAATATTTTAAGTGGGATATATGGTAATCTTCCTTTCTCCTTAATCTGAGACTGCAGTGAAGAATTAGGCAGGAATGACTGGCAAGTCAGCTAAATTTTTTCAAAGTTTGGATGCAGGGGAATACAGAAGCTTTTCTACAGAAAGCACGGTGATTTTTGTTCCCCATGTGTTGTAACAGTACAAGTGTGCCTGTGTGATGAGAAGAAAATACATCCTCCTTAATAAGAGTGTGATTAATTGAATTATTTTTCAGGGAATTAACTACTTGATATTCAAAATGTTAGTGATGCTTAATTAGGTGGGTCTCCCAGTTATATTTGTCTCTGTCCCCGAAGAGCTTTTAAATTCTATTGAAATCCTTATGGGCCAACCTAGAGACTTAAAAGTGCATTCTGTATTGCTTTGTGCTCAGCTGGATCTCACTAGTAGTTACTAAGCATTGTTACATGCCTGTTTTAAGGGTACTGAGATTAAAAGTGTTAGGAATCATCAACCAAGTGTAGTTGTGGGAAGGTGCTTGCTTCAAGTATCTGTGTACAAGCGTTGATGACAAAGCATCTTCTCCATTTTTATGTTTTTATATATATTTTTTTTTTAAATAAAGAGCTAAATAACTAGGAGAAGAATGTGTTTGCTGTCACTGTGGTGGTCAGAGATCACCTGAAAGGTTGGGAGGTAGAATGGATGTCTTTGTGCTCAGGATACTTTTATGATGGTAATAGAGGGGAAGAAGGGTTTTTTCCATTTACTTCAAATCCCTTCAAGTGTTTTTGAAACTCGACTTAATTTGAAAAGCAGATTGCTTCTAGCACTGTAATTTAGGATTGCATGGATTGGACTAATGTTATTTTTATTGTTTGAAAGCTAACCATAGACCTGTGAGAATATATAAAGTGGATATGTCATCTTGATACCTGCAGTAATACTTGCAAGCTGTGGTCAGTATCAGTATCACAGGCCTGATCTTGCAATTTTCTGTGATCACTTACAATGTTTGGAAGGTCAAGGAGGATAAATTATTAAACTTTTAGCTCTATAATTATGTAAGCACACTTATAACTGAACTGTGCTGTGGCTATGCTGTTAAACATTTATTTCCTGAAGATATTGACATGCAGTATTGAGAGAGAAAGAATTCAGAGATCATTTTGGTATCCCTTGTGATGCATAGGAAGGTATTGTAAGTGTAAAAAGATGGGATATGGAAGAATTGCAACCAGTTGTAAGACAAGAGAGTAAGCAAGTAGTTGAACATTGAGAGACTCACAAATATACCGCACACGTGCAAGAAGCTGAGGGGTCATAAAGGTCAGAACAGAGTTGCTTTGCATTAAAGAAACCATTGAAGGTGTCAGGATAAGGTGACTTTCCCCACTATCACACAAAATCTGCAATAGTGAGTCCAGGAGGCTGAGGAAGAAAGGAAAAAGTCATAATTTCCGCCCCCCCCCAGATATCAAAAAAAAGCAACAGTGATATCAAGCGGGCATCTTTCTCCAGATGTTTGGAATTGTATTTAATTGACCATCTTACTGCTGTAGAAAACGTGTATAGTGTAGCTCAGGAGCACTGTGTGAGGATATCAGCATGAAGGACATCTTGTTTTTGGTATCATTCTTTCACAGCGACTGCCCTCTTCCTGATATGACTGCATGCATCCTGTTTTACAAACCGTGCGCTGACAGGAACGGGCGCTAAGAAGTTGGTGTGCACAGCAGTTCAGAAATGCTGCTTTTTCCAGAGCACTGAGTCTTCTGAGAATATTTGAGAAAATGGGATGTTACATCATCACCGTGCTTGTGTTACGTTGTCATGCAGTGAGGGTAATAAACTACATTTTTCACTCACTAAATATCTTTATTTTTCCTTGAAACTGTTAAAATTTTTATGTAATGATACGAGGTTTTAATTGCAATTTAGGTGTCTTCAATTTATGCTCAGAAGCCTGTTTTCACGGTAAAAGAGGGCAAAGTGAAAGGCACGGCAAGAGATACGCTGTTCCCTTTCTGTGCATGTCAAGTGAAAAGCACTTTCTGAAAAAAATTTGTTGAGCCTGTAGGCTGTTAGGTTTGTTAGTCTGAGTTTGATAACACACATATTAGCTTGGCTAGTTGGCTTTTGGGATTTGAAGCTTTCGAGTGCAGAGGGATTTCCTCTGAGAGACTTTCTTCATATCCTCCCCTGTTTCTTTTGGAGCATTAGAGCTTTTGTGGTTTGTGTTTTGTTGTTTTGTTGTTGTTTTGTCCTCTTGCTGTTCTCTTTATCTTTGTTCCTAACATTCCAAATGGTGGTGTCTTAACTTTTTGTCACTGAAACATACACGAAGAACTTTGATTTGAGAGGTGCTGGACTCCACTGTGGAAAAAAAGTGCCAGCAGTAAGAATATTAATGGTTTCCATTAGGAAGCACTAAATTAGAAGAACTCCTTCAGGGGAAGGAGACCAAATCCTGCATGGCTGAAGACAGTAGGTGGAGGCAGGTATTCACTGGATGTTGGAGATATGGAATAGGACTATATTTGCACAAGTTATTAACACAAATACTCTAAAAATTCACATGTAGTAACATTGTTCGGTATCAGAGAGTAATTTTCAGTTTTAGGTAGCTGCTTGTTGTTTTCTTTGTCACAAATAAGAAAACTGCTAACCTGAATAGCCATCAAAAAAAGTAATGGGAAACTTATCAATTGAATTAACTAAAGTTTAAAAAATAATTTATTTTACCAAATCTATATTGCAAAATCAGATGGAAATACAGAACATTTGTTTGCAGGGAAGGACACAGAATTTCAACAAGTCCCTCAGACTTTGTCATGGATTTAATACAAGTTGAAATTTGAGGGGTGAGGGGGGGAACAACAAAAGTTATCATAAGATAATTGTCAAATGATTTTTTTTTTCTTTTTTTTTTTTTAACTATTGGTCAATATTTCTATTTATCACTGTTGATTCAGTAGCTTCAAGGAACTAGTAAAACATGGTGTTCAAATGATTGAAAGCTCTGGATTTTACCACATAAGTTATTAATGTTCCTGAATACTGCAGTCATTTAGATGCTTTATGCAAATTAGGAGGAAGGTACTTAAAGAGACTAATGACTTTTTCAGGCGATGGAAACAGGGTTATGGGAGAGTTGGAAATTTCACCCACTATTACTGCCTCGGCGTTCTGAAGGATGTTCCTGGTGACTCCTGGCTGAATTGTTTTTTCCAGGATACATACATAAGAGACTTGAATTGACAGCGAGATGAAATGTGACCTGATAGCCACAGTCACCCCACTGGCTGCTTTGCAGTCAATCTTCCTGCAGATACGTTCAGCGTGCCCTATATATGAGACTTCTCTAGTTCAGTGGGTTGCAGGGGATTTTTTTTTTTCTCTATTTGTAGGTTCCCATATTTTTGCTGAATAGAGAGACTCCTGTACTGTCAAGTTAAACCTAGTGGTGTTTTTATAACTATCTTTTGAGGATACGCTAGAATTAATCCATGAACCCGGTTGTTGTCAAATACATGTGTATTTACAGTGAATAGTGTGTTAGCATGAAGTATTTCTATAAAACTTGCACCAGATTCTGTCAGAAAATAATAGAGCTCTTCATTTCAGCAGAGGTGGAGAGTGGATCGAGATGTTATGACTACAAAGAGTCCCAAGTAAAAAGAGTCCCAAGTAAAAAGAGTCCCAAGTAAAAAGAGTCCCAAGTAAAAAGAGTCCCAAGTAAAAAGAGTCCCAAGTAAAAAGCTTTCTTTTAATTTATTTTTTTAATTTATTTTATTAAGCTGTGCAAAGGCCTTGCCCCATGTCAGGGGGTTACAATCCCAGCCCAAATCTAGTGTGCAGTCACGTTATGAGCCCCTGCAGCACCCTCTGGTGATCCAGACAAGCTTGTGCAGCAGTTGGGGTCCTGGTTGAGCTTCTGAACGAGCACAACCGTCAGATCTTAGTACAGGACTGAAGAAATACATTAGAACAAGCCTAGGCTACAACCAACTTCATGTTACTGTTGGGCTTTGCTGCCCTTTCCCCCCCTCCCCTTCCCCTTCTAATTTTTTGTCTAAGAGGAGACCATTCACTGAAGGATCTGTCGACTGTCCTGTTAATACTGGCTCTAGGCGAGCAGAACCAGTGTGATTGCATGAGGCAGAAGGATTCCAGCTTTATGGCTGGGTTGCTCATGAGCAAACGAAGCATGGTATGGGGAAGAGGGAAGAACAAAGACAATGTGTATATGAAAATTTCTGTTCTGTGTATTATAACCCATTGTATTTATGATATTCAAATATGTCTTGGAGAAGCAGCGGAGATAAATTTACAAATAGTGTGAACTGTAATAGTAAAGTAGTGGTTTTGCAAGGAATAAAACTTAGAGAACTTCAATTTCCCTTATTTCTTGACTCTTCTGTTATTCCCTGATCTTGCAGAGTATCCCCTCCATACAGTGGATTTCTTTTAAGTTCTGTAAATATCTGAATGACCTGCTAGCTGTGGTTAGTCTGAGTACAGGGGCTTGTGACAGAACCCGCTGCCTCTCTGGTCACTGCAGGTCAGGTGCTTTGCCTGGGGCTGTGTGCAACTGCCAGGTCAAAAATCCTGCAGCACTTTATAAACTCTTCAAAATAATTGATACTTTTACTGTTGCACTTGCTTGAAACTGGCCAATTAAATCAGAAGCTGTTAATGAAGCAGAATAGACTGTGATCACGTAAACTCATTTTATTAGGAAAGCAGGTTTAGAAAGCTGTTGGGTAACAGACAGTTCAGTCCTCATGATTTTGGTGCTGTCATTGATAATGCTCTAATCTTGTGGCAGTAAACAGTGTTATTTTTCTAAAGTGTTTTTATTTAATTTTATGAAAATAAACTCTTCAAGGTAGGATGATTTAAAACTGCATTAGGTTTCTTAATTTGCTTTGCTTTTAATGTGTTTGGTTTTATCTGAATGTCATATTAAGCTGTGATTCATTCATTCAGCAGAATAAAGTTAAATCTTAAATAGATCTTCATTTTGATGATGCCTGTTTGTAAATATATGGGAAGATAGTTGTAGAGAATATTTGTCATTTCTTCCTACCCAGAGTCTGGTCAGGAGGCTGTTTGCAAAATTCTGTGATATTCTGGGGATTTTGTGCAGGGAATGAACTGTGCAGCATTTGTACTCGAGATTTGATTTTTGTCATCTAGAGTATGAGCTCGATGGGTTGTAATTGCAGCTGCCTGTCCTCTGCTCTTCACTTGCTGGACTTTGGACCATAATTGTCTCTAGTTTTGGACAGCAGTTTGCTTCTCTCATGCATATGTTCTGGAGGTGGGGGAGCAGGAGCTTATTTGCATCCAAGAAAGCCAGAAGGCCTGTTTGTCTAGAAAACATCTAGATTTTTCTGTTTCAACACCTTGTGTCTCATCTCCTCTGCACTCCTCCTCCCCACCCCCCAAAGAAAAAGAAAAAAGGGAAACAGAAGAGTGAGGAGAATATCTTATTTTGTTCTTAAGAGATACTAATAAATTTCTTTAAAATCCCTCTCCCCAGCCCCTCCATGTGAGGCTCAGAGCTGATTTATGGAGGAGTTTCTGTGTTTTGTTTTTTTTTTTTCCAAACATAGTAATTTTAAGGCTGAATTGTTCAGTAATAAAACCTACCACAATATTCCTGAAGATACTGGCTGACTGGTTCTCAGTGCTTTTCCATCATGCATTCCTTTAATGAAATGTTAATAAGAAGATGATCTGATAAACTTCTTGAAAACTTCCTGTGCAACAAACTCACTTATAATCTGAGGATTTTTCTTCAGATCTATTTCTTTTAAGGCACCTGCATTTGTTTCTGTAGCTGTCTGTCTTGTATGCATGTAGATAATGCCTACAAGCAAGCCACAAAGATTTTTGTGTTTTATTCTTCTAAAGGCTTGAATGACTAATTTTCTGAAGGTGGAGGGAACAGCAGCCCTTCATGTGAAGTTTCTTTTGTGCTTGTTAGAAGCAGGAGAAAGTAAGTACAGACTAAAATTCAGAGTTGCAATCTGACAAGGAATCCTCTGGGCTTCTTATCTTGCATAGTTGAGATCACAATTCTTGCTTCTGTCTTATCTGCACTTCACTGCTTTTAATTCTTCGTGGTCTCTTCTGCTTAATCTTAATGGCTTATAAGATACTTCAGTGGCATAATTAGCTTATCTTAAAATAGTCTGATCTGTTAGCAATATTGGAACAGCCAGCCCAGTGAAGGGACAGCCAGCCCAACAGTCACTGGGTTTCATGTAGACACAGAGATGTGTTAGTGTTTGGGCCACAGGGGAGGAAGGGAGGTGGAGGTGAGAATTTTTCAAAGATATAACTGGATCTTGAACGCGAATGCTTCAGTCCCCCTGTGCTAGCTGGACATTTACATTTGTATTCCTTTATTTGACATTTACAGATGTATTCCTTCAGGAGTTTGAGAACAGCTGATTAAAGTAACTAGAAAGCAGATTTTTAAATTTTTTTTTTAACCAAGGTACAAGTAAAGTAGAATGAGACAAAATTCAGTTCTCTGGGTGCTCCTTTGCTTAAGTTGTTCTTTATATTTGTAGCTTGAATGTGTCTGCTTTGATTTATCAACTTTTGTGCTTGAGCCTCTCTCATCTTACCTCAAACTCCTTGTTTCAAACTTGGGTATTTCTGGTCTCAGACCTTTAAACTTTGAAGTGTCCTTCTGTTCATGTATCTACTTGAGACTGTATCTGGGTTTGACTACTTTCTATAATTATATTGTCATCTTTTTCTATTTCCTTAGACAGAAATACAAATTTGGGCAAGGAAACAATTGCGTATGCCAATGAAAAAGATTGTTGTAGGTGTATTAATTCTGAAGAATAAGCTCTGTATTTAAAATGCATATTTTTTGAAAAGCTTGTGCTGCAGTTGTTGTTGTAGTTGCTACAATATTCAAGGGATTAGAATACTTTTTGTTTCTTGTTACTGTCCGAGAGAAGGTACTTGTTATATGATACATTCAGGATGCTGCTTGTGATGTGATTTATTCCATATTTTCTGGAAGACAACTTTTTGTCTGGATTTCTGTAGAAGAGTACCTCTCTTTCTGAAGCTCATGGTGAAATGTCGAGATCTCAGTAGCTAATGCTAGATATACAAATATTAGCTGCTCTCGACTTGAAGCAGGAAATGTAGTTCTATTATTTCAATGTGTAAAATGCTTTTTAGGGAAAGTTTGTTCTATTTTGGGGTTGATAACTCCGTTCATTCTGGAATCTAAAAAAACTTCTACATTGACATTTTTAGGTCCTGTTTTTGATCTCTCAAACTCTGCAAAAAAAAGACTTGTGAGAAATGCCTTTATTATGTAGTGTTGGAGTTTGCAAGCCATCATGGAAAGACTAACTTGGACTCTGTAAGATGTAGTTAAAAACAAATTCTCTTGATAATATTCGAGTTCTATTTCCGGGCGGATTTTGTATATTACCTCCACGCAGGAAGTGAGAAAAGTAGTTTTAACTGTACGTTAATGTCTTGCATGTGCTGTGAGATTTCGTGAGCTTTTCCTGTAAATGGCAGTAACTTGGCAAGTCCTATGTGTAGTTTAATGTTTAAACCAACTCTGGTTTTATTTTACTAGTATTGCTGGTGCTCTTACGTATGCAGATAGAGTTGCAATATAACTGAGGATTGGGAGGTGGAACTTGCTTCTCTTCCTGCTAGAACTATTCATCCCAAAAGCTTGGTATAGACATCATTTTGGTAGGTCCAGTTTGCTACAACAAATTATTCTGGTGAAACTTCTAGACCAGATTAGATGAAATCAACTTGCAACTGAATTTGGTGCATTTCTTGTAACACTTGTTTTTTGTGTTATGTAGGTTGTTTGGTTGTTTGTTTTTTGGTTTTGTTTTTTTCCCCCTCCCCCTGTTTCTCCCACACTAATTAACTGTCCTTACAATGAGTTTTCAGTGCATTAGTTTCAATATTCCAGCTAAATCCTTGGCTGTAGTGATGCTGTAAGTGGTGGAGATCTTACTCTTTTACTCTGCTATTTGTGTTTCCTTGTGTCTGTGAGATCTATTTACATGCAAATGCTGTAAGCTAACAACATTGCCTGTGTGCTTGTTCCCTCTTATACTATTAATGTTTATGTCTTAGAAATATTAGTAGAGAGATTATTAGGAGAGGAAGTCTAGCACAGAAAAGCTTCCTGTAGACTACTTGAAATAGTGAATATTCATGGGGTTCCCATGGTAGTGAGTGTGTTTTCTTTAGTACACATTATTCAGATCTTGCTATTGTCTTCTTTATAGTACAGTGTGTTGGCTCTATTGTAGTCAATACACAAGTTGCCTTAGCAAAACTTTCTAAAACGCTATAAAAAAATACGTAAAACCATGTTTGGCAAAAAATACTAAAGGTTTCTAATGGTTCCTGAGTATGTAGGGAACTGTCTTTTTCTCTTTTTGGCATTCACATAAGCTTTTGAATCCAATTCTTTGTCTCTTTCTCCTCTGCTGTATTCCCGTACTAAATTAAATTATTTAACTTTTATTTTAGCAATAAGGGACAATTTGAGCATAATTAAAGTAATACATCTGTCTAAATGAGTGATACCTAATTGGATTATCATTATTTAGAGAACACATTTGCAGTCATCCATTGTGAAACTGTACATTTCTGTTTGAAACCTACAATAAATAACTGAAGTCTCACTGTTCAGTCTGTCAGTGTAGCTCTAGGTCTGCACTTTCATTGCCACTCTTAATTTCCAGAATGCACCCGTGGGTTGAGATGCTGTTCTGAAATTCCAGGATTTCTGTGTAGGGAGCTCTGGCTGTAGTTTTGGGGCAGAGAAGGGCAGCGCTGTTTACCCACCCAGACTGGTCAGCCCTTCTCTCCTGCACTGTCTGCTGTGCCCGGTACAGGAGGTTTGAGCCTTCCTGCTGCCTGGGGTTCATACTCTGCCCATGGGAAGATGCTCTGGAGCTAGAGAAGCTCCAGATAATTTGGATAACAAGGGAAGAAAATGTCCATTTTATTTCTATAATTTTTCTTGAAAAGTTGTTCATGGGTTAAAATGCTGTTCTGTTCCTCTCAGGCAGTTAATGTAAGAAATCTCCTA
>NW_010321163.1:13074-41346 GCF_000700745.2 Antrostomus carolinensis
CCCCGGACCTTGGAACCGTGCATCCAGTGGGTCTGTGCAGTGTGCTTAGACATGTTACAATCCTATAGGCCTTACCTATATTTCCTGTACAGCAACTTCCCTGGCTTACCTTAGTGCTCACATTGGAAAGACTTGCCGAAGTACCACAGTAGAGCAACATATGATGGGAAAAACATTACTCATTAGATCTGTCTTCCAATTAAAGACCAAATCCAGGAAAGAGTCTTTTAGCCTGTTTAGCTAGAATTCCTCAGATCCCCTCTTAGATCAAAGATAGAGATATATTGTGTGTAGACAGATGTGTGCAGGCTACTTTTCAACTAGTTAAATGTAGCTGTGCAAGTCAGTGGTGTTAGGATAGCTTTTCAGTAGTACCTAACTGGGGCTAACCTGTTTCTTAATGGAGAACACATCTTAAGAGTAATATTTGTCATCTCTTAAGTCTTTGAGAAACTGAATTACCATGTTCAGTTATGACTATTCACTAGGGAGATGTGGATGCCAATGCACCTGCATTTTGAGGTGGGTTTGTCTTATCGCATGGTCTCGTGTGGTTTGTAGCTGTGAATTCCTGTTTCAGCTTTTCTTCATGTCTTTAGCAGAAGAGTACTGAAACTATTTGATATGTTCCAGTAAAAACAAATGACAGTCAGCACCCACCAACTTTTATTCTTTTTCCATTTGTTTCTTTATTAAATGTGGTTTGGTCATTTTTTTATGTATTGTGAGAACATACTAAGATTCTTTGATTTAGCAAGCCTTGCTCCATGAAATGCCTTCAAAAGTATACTTGAAATTCTTTGTAGTTATTGTGTGACAAATTTAAATGAGTCATCCTTAAAAAAATAGAAATATTTTTGTTTACGTATTTCATTTAGATTATTAGACTACAATGAACTTTGTGGCTTTCAGTAAAACTTGTAGTTCCAAATTTTGTCTGTGGTTTAGATTGATGCCTCTGTTCTGAAAGTTTTGGCTCAGATGACCTTTAACAAATCAGGAAAACTAGGGAGGTAAAAAAAATCTCGTTTCATTTTGATCTGTATATATGACAGAAGCTTCTGAACTCTCCAGCACATGGGTCTTGTGTTGTTGATAATGGCTGGATGATGATGGTGGTAGTTTCTACTCGGTTGTAATTTGACATCACCAAATGGATGCCTGACTCTGAGAAGCCTTAGCTTTAATTAAGGACAGTATTCTACCAAATATAACTTCCATCAGCTCTTTCTATTTACAAATAAGGAATATAAAAAAAGAGAAAATAATTTTCTAGTGAGACTGCTGCATTTTTGCATTTGATTTTAGTTCTCCAGGTGATACCTGTAGGTTAAAATAAAAGTTTAAGTTGTGGTGCCTCAAAGCTTGTCGGCTGATCTGTTGCTTTAGCAGCAAATGTTACTTTTGTTGGCAAACCTTGCCTTGTTCTCAGTGTTTTCCTGTTGAGGAAATTTAAGATTGATGCCTTGCCTTGCTCTTGAAGTTGGTTGATTGCTTTCTGACCCTGGTGCAAATGCCTTAATCCCCGTCTCCCTGCCTAAGTGCAATTTAACAATCTCTTCTCCTGCTCTTTGTCAGTGTGACAAGGCAGAACAGTATTTTGGAGAGGAGGTATGGCATGTCGTGTGACTTGGCTAAAATGAAGTGATGTAAACAATTGCAGTTCTGTTGCATATGGTTTTTGGTGTGAGAATCTGGAAGAGTGAATATGTCAGGCTTCAGCTGTTTATGCTTTATATATATTTCTTTTTTTTTAAGAGAGGGTTGCAAGTAAACTGGAAGTATTTCTGCCCTGCCCTGCCCTCCCCTCCCCCCCTTCTGTCTTTCTTTGCTATTTTTTTTGAGCTTGCATTCATTTCACTTTTCAGTGGGTGGATGATCAGTTTTCTGTCAGATTTATCTGTTCAAGTGCTAGTGTTTTTCTCCTGAGGAAGAAAGGGAAAGTCTTGCGAATTCTACTCTCAGTATCTCATTTTTACTTAATATCTTCCCTTCCATTTTTGGTTTGTCTTATGCTCTCATGAATAAAGTTACAGATCAGTCAGCTGGGTATGTCACATGAACAGATTCTTGTTCCTTTTTTCTATAGGGGGTCTTGAAAAGTAGATGCTCCAAAACTGGCTAATTATGGACCAGCACTTCTGGAGAAACAAAACAATTACTATCTGATCTTAAAAACAGAGTATCTGCATAGTTTTACATTATGCCAGCTATGCTTTTATTGATAATCATGATAGAATCGTAGAATGGTTTGGGTTGGAAGGGACCTTAAAGCTCATCCAGTCCCAACCACCCTGCCATCAGCAGGGACACCTTCCATTAGACCAGGTTGCTCAAAGCCTCATCCAACCTGGCCTTCAACACTTCCAGGGAGGAGCATCCACAACTTCCTTGGGCAACCTGTTCCAGTGCCTGACCACCCTCACAGTGAAGAACTTCTTCCTAATATCTAATCTAAACCTCCCCTCTTTCAGCTTAAACCCATTTCCCTTTGTCTTGTCATTAATTGCCCTTATGAAAAGTCCTTATGATGGGTAGGTTTCGGTTTCTGTTGTTGTGTTTTTGTTTGCTTCTGAAATAAGAATAGCCTGTAATGCACCAAACAGTCACAGATAATTTAATTCCAAATTCTCCACCATGGTCAGTGTTTTTTATTTTAAAAGCTTTGTATAATATTGAGCGTTTATTGTTCTTAGTCCAAACATGTTTCATATGATCTGTAAGACTGTGACTATTCTTTGTAGGACTCTAATGTTTGCTTGCAGTAGAAACACTGACTTTAAAAAAATATATTTTTACTATATTGGTGAAATTTGGAAGCTGCACTTTTAATGGTGCAGTCAGAAACATGTTAATTAGAAGGATGAAAAATGCTTTTTGTAGACAAGTTGTATTGGTTGATCCCGTTTTCTAGTTTTGTCTTCATATTGAAGTTTACCACTTTTCTGTGGTTTTTATCATTGTAGGTCTTGTTTGTAGTTAAGTGTTTTTTTCTTTGCAAAAGGAATCTGGTATAAGATGGCTCTAAATACGTTAGCTGTTGTATACTTAAAATGAGCTGGTATTTTTGTGTGGGTGTGTTGTTCTTCAATGCTGTGACTGCTAATAACAAGTCAGAGTGGTATGTAACTCTTAAATCATTGAGATGGAAAAAAAATTTCAAATAAGAAGATGTAATGAAAAAATGGGTTCAAGTCTGATACAGGTAAGGAAGTGATGGCTTAAATATTTGAGCAGTAAGAAGTCAAACGCAGAGTTCAGCAGAAGTAAACAATTAGGACATTATAATTCAAGTAGGCTCACGTTCCTGACAGTTGTGCAGAGGTGAAGCATGGTTCTTGAGGAGGTGGGTTGTTTTTTTTTTTTCCCCTCTGCAGTAACAACTTCTGTGCTCCCATGGGTTTGGGGGGTGGGGAATTCTTACCAGCAGCTGCATAGAAACTATAAATGTGAAAATGGCCCAGTTTGATGTTAAAGCTATTGGGCAGAGTACTGTTGTGTATTAGCACTTAGTTAATATGGTATTTGACCAGATAAAACACCTCAATCATGTGCTTATGTGTGACACTATATTAATACATATTCTACGTGTAGCTAATATAACTTTCTCCTGATTAACTTTTAAAAAATCTCTCCTTTATTAGAGATGATTTGGTGCCTCTAGTATGGGCCCTGAGTCCAGAATTTCTAATGTCAAAATGAAAGCTGGTCAGGACCATACTGTAGACTTCAGATAGTTTGGTGCTTAACCTTTGAGTGACTAAAATTGCAACTGTTATAATACTTTTTTTGTGTAAAAATGCGATATTCTGTGTCTTTCTGTCAGTGTGTTATTTGATAAATGCTAGTACATACCATAATTAAAGAATTATTCTGAATAATGAGCTACTTTAAAGTACCATCTACTCAAAATCCACTCACTTACTACAACATACCTATACCCTTTGCCTCGGTTACCCGTTGATACTTCTGTCTGGTTTCCAGGTGTCCCCCATCCAGTGGAAAGGGAGGACCAGTGACAGGAGAAATCTTGCAAAGATCCTACTTAAGAGGAACAGTGTCAGGATGTGCTTATAGCATACAGCAAACATACTTTCAGCTCAATCAGGTGTATGAGATAACTTTAAACTAGCCACTGTGGATATGGTTTCACTAGCGTAGCAACAGTCTGAGATTTTTATGTGGACTGGCTGCCTAAATATCACCAAAGGTCTGTATGATTCCCCTGCCTACAACTTCAGGGCTGAAGCTTATTGTGATTACACTCTTACCAAAAAGTATTTGAGTTACACATTCCTCTATACTTATGAAAAGAGGAGGATTAATGTGTATTCCTCCAGCACAGTACAGATAGTTTTCTAATCTCCCTTGACCTCTGTGATCAAGTCTGTTCCCCTTTTATTTTCACTTTCTCCAAGGCAGCCAGCTGAAGCCATGAACACGTTGTCTGACGTGTCTCCCTGCATTAGGCAGCTTTTAGAAGAGATTGCCTTCCTCTCCTCATTAGGCTGGCGTTCTCTTTTGTAGTATGACATAGGAAAGCTTTGTGACAGAGGCTGATAAAATATTTCCAGTGTGTGCTCCATTAATTTTGACAACTCAGATTTGTTTGTACTTTTTATATGCCAGTGTGTGTATTTCTATATATGTCAATATATGTAGAGACAATGTGTGGGGTTTTCTTATATGTCAGTATCTTTTATAGAGAGAACATCTGCTATGAAATTGTTAGAACAGTGTGCAGTGATACTTATTTAAAATGTGTTGTAGTAGTTCCTGTGTACCCAGTTGGTTTAATAAACCAGTGAAATATTTCAAAAGTAGTTGAATATCCTACCCAGTTAATAACATTGCACTGTTTTGAATTTGATCAGTCTTACATGTCACATATTATAGACTATAATCTTGTGATGTTTTCCTTAAGTTGTCATTGCAAGAAAGTAAGACAAACCAATTAGCTTTGGAGTTTTGAATCTTAAAAATTCGTAATATAGAAAAGATAAATGCAAGGCTTACATGTGTGTTTTTAAAATAGTAAATGGGTTAAAGTAGCACTGGCATACTTGGCATAGTCTTTCCTTTCAGCTGGTTGTTTGGAAGGTGAGGCCTTTTCCTGTGTTTGCTGTAGCAGAGCTGAAGTCTAATTGTCACTTACAGGAGAAATTGAGTACGAGCAGCTTGTACAGAACTGACCCACTGCCATGATAGATAGCATGTAATATATTTAGCATGCACGTGTCTACTAACCATTTAGAGTGCAGCAGCAGGATTCTTCTTGCACTGCACCTCTGTGCCCAGATGAATAAAAATGTCCGAGGTTGTATGTAAGCACCAGAGTGCAGCTTTAATACTGAATATGGGACAACGTATTTCTAACAGTCTATTGTTAAGGGATTTACTTGGTCCCACATGTGCATGATTCCATTCCTTAAGCTTGAAGATTCAGTGGGTTCTGAATGTTTTGGGAGTTCCTTTCTTCTTCAGGTCCAGTGGTCACCTGTCATGCCAGTGAGGCTTGGCTAAAAGCAGAGGAATGAAGAGTTCCACCTCCCCCAGCTGTGATTTAACTTGTTCATCTTCCAGCTGGTAACTTTTTCCACCTCTTCCTGTTGAGGAGATTATGTAGGCACTTTCTTCCACATAATGGGTTGTTGATTTTGGTTTTTTTGATGGTGTTTCTCTAGATGCACTGTCATTATGGACTAATAAGCTCCTTCAAAGATTTAAGATACTGTCTATTGAATTCTCTAGTTTTGGGAGATAGTGCATTTGCAGAAAAATTAGAAGGAGGCCCAGTGGATTTTGTTTCGAATACTTTAAGGACACATATTAAACAGCATTAAATGTCTTCAACATAGTAGAGAACTGAAATTATTGCATAAAGCATAACAATATTGTGTGCTCAGAGCTGCAGCATACATACTGTTTAGCATACGTACTGTTTCATAGCCCTGCAGAGTATAGTTGTGTTGGAAGATGTGATTAGTCTTTTTAAGTTTTTTGAAGTATCAATAATCTTCCCACCCAAGCTCCTGAATGAATAGCATCTGAAAACAACAGGGTCCTCTTTGGTTTTTCCATAGCAACCTGGATCTGAGACACTGGAGAACCACCAGTGAAAACTCCTATCTCTAGCAAGAGCTGCCACTTGCTTGTAGTGGGTTTGTCAGTGCTATTGACAAATAGTTATTAACTTCAGTTTCATGATTTAGCTTGCTTTTTCTCATGGCTCTTCTAAATAATTTTGCATTAAAAGAACTGAGTCTTGTGCTTAATTGATTTTGCTTTCAGAAGGCCAAAGAATACCATATGCGTCCTTGAAAGACCTTCCCTTGAGGTGAAATCCTTAAAAATGAATGAGAACCAGTTTCTTTTTAATGTCTGTTTGAGTCTGCTAAATTTAAAAAGCCATGTCTGTGACTTTGTTCTGTGCTTTATGGCATCAAATTGGATAAAGTGCTACAGATAAAATTCCTAGATAAACTTAACTCTTTCTGCTGCTGTCCTCTCTCACACTTTTTCCTCTGCTTTTGAGGATTTCACCTTCTTTTTAATGCCTTTCTTCCAACTGTATGTGCTGAACATCTTCAGTGAAGCGAATTTGGACTTACTCCAAAGAAGAACGGTGAGGCTTGAGAGCTCTCTCAGTACCGTATGGGAAGACTATAGGGAATACTACGGGCCTGTTCAGGAATATTTTGGCTTCAATTCCACCTACTGAACGAATTAGGCAAGGGCACCTATTTGAATAAAATGAGATTTTGAGTCTGAGGATTTACTAGTTAGACTAAGAACTTCTTCTTCCTTTCCAAGCCCAAACTGACATCTTGCAAATAATGCAAATGGACTGACTCGACAGCATTAAAACGTAAGAGTAGAGATCTTAATTTATTCTGTTAAAGCCAAAGCTCAGTGCATTGCTGCTTTCTAGATGCTCTACACCCAGGCAACAGACCTGGCTCACGCGTGCTTATCTGTTACTGAACTGGGCATTTGTGGTAATCCTAGATTTTATGTGGTACTTCTTGTCATGTGGAGTCCTAAAGGATTTGTCCTTTTTTTTTTTTTGTAAGCAATACATACAAAGGGGAGTGCCTGCCATCTATAAAGGCTTGCTAATGTTGTTAATCAGCTATTACCATCAAAATTAAATATATTCAGTGATAGACAAAGAGGAAGGAAAATCTACAAGAAGCTAGAAAGAAGAATCTGCATAAGTATTGTTTTACATACCATGGTAAGAGTAGTGCCTGCTAGCAGTACAGGGTGAGCTTGTTTCGATTCCTATCTTCCCTTTGAAAGCAGGCAAATGTGTATAGTGCAGAGGATGTCTCCACCTCTCCCCCCAGTGCAGCTGTGCGCTGGAGAAAATGATGACACTGGGTATTGGTGAATTCTTACAAATCTAAACATAGACCATAATCATAGAAGTGTCTGTGCAGGGGTAAAAATCTGTTGGCTTCAGGTGATATCATAAGCTGAAGTTTGGAGAACTAGATATGACTCAGTGGTCAACGTTTTGGGTGATACAAAGAAGTCATTGTTTGAAATCTGAGTTTAAAAATCTGTTTGTCTTGGAAGCAGGATGAAATCTGCTAAAAAGCAACTGTCAGTCTGCAGTTTGTCTGAACTGCAGAGTGGACTGCTGGAAAGAGAGATACCTTTCTTCCAGTGGGAAGGCAGACAGAATTTTATAGTCTTTGTATTTTGTTTTTAATTTTCTTTCCTTTAAGCAAATCTGAATGAATTTCCTTACAGCTTCTGTAATCCTCTCCTGATACGAGATGAGAACTGAGAGAAAAGTAGAACGCAGTCACCAATACAGTTTCTTAATTAAAATCCACTTTACTAATTCTTTCTCCCATTCCTTATGTGCTGCCAGGAGTAGGCTCATATTTTGGCGTACAGCTTTTCCTGTGTTTGCTCTGAGTTTGTTTAGTTTTTGTTAAGCAGTGCGTGGCCTCATAGGCAAAACTTGCGTAGTGTCAGTTAGAGAAGGAGCTGAGCTACTAAGAGGGTAGAACTGGACGCTGGAAACTTCTTCCAGTATGATTTGTACCCTGAGTTAGAGCTTTGTTACTATATATCTGTGTGTTGCAATGAGATTTAATTGGTAATTGAAGATTTTCAGGGTGATATAGGAAAACAATTCAAAAGTACACCAGTCTTACTGAGGGGAAAACACGTTTTTTAAGAGAGGGCAAAGCAGCAGCAATACAGATGAACATATTAGGACCTGGTTAGGCTGTCCCTTCTAGGCTCTGTCTGTGCTGATGCAGGTGAAATTGGAGACTGAGCACTGGTATCTCTGCTGTTTGCCAGCTAGCTGTCAATATTTATTGCTTCAGCTGCTTCAGGATTTCTAGTCAGCATGTAAAAGAAAGACAGTTTTAATGTCCTGAAGGCCTGGAGTGCTCAACAGTAACTTTTTTTTTTTAAAGAGAAGTTAAGATTTCTTGCAGGTGCAAGAATGCTTCTAAGCAGGTTCCTGACAGGTATGTATAAACTGTGTGCCAGTTCACTGTGGCTCACTTTTCTTATTCATATAACTCCATATAATAATGTTCACAGATTATTTACTTAGAATGACTAAAATGAGCTGCTGTAAAATAATTATGGTAGCATCTAATTCTAGTATACAGAATCTACTTTCATGAATACATTTAATATGTGAGGGTTTGGGGGTTTTTGGTTGTTTTTTTTCCTTTCTTTGGTAATTAGTTTTCACGGAGACTAAATGCTTTATTATCATACCAGAAAGGAATGGAAGAAATTGCAGATTCTTCCTCATGTGCTGTAGTGATGCTGTTTAAAATAAAGAAAATTTAATTTCTGTGTCTGAGTAAGTCTATCACTTGGCATGCAGTCATTTTACACTGGCTTTAACCACTTGTTTCTCCAAGCTCAAAATTGGCCGAGATGTCTGAACTTGCACACTGCACACTTTCATCTGCCAGGGCTACAGGCAGTATCAGAGTTTTATAGTGGGATGCAACTGCTTTTCCCAAAATAAGAGTAGTTGCTGTTAACATTAAGTGCAGCAATTAGAACTCAAACCTTCCAGGAGAAGTTGTTCACGTCTGACTGCTACATACTTGCTTTACAATTCAAATATGCTCCTTCCATCTCTTGGCTAGGTTTTTGTCAGAGAGGAGCAAGAAGACAGTGTGGATGGAAGGGATCCAGCAGTGAGTGTGAAATGGGCACTCTTCTGTGTAATTTTCCTCGCAGGTGTAAATCATTGATGCAATAATTAAATGCTGGGGTGTCCACTTTGACTGTCTAATAGTGGAAGAGGCTGAGGCTGATTATGCAGTCTTCCCTTCTGAAATGGTTTCAAGGCTGCCTCTTGGTATTTCTGGAAGTCTCTTTGATAATGAGGTTAATTATTTTTTCCTTTTACAAAATCAGGATAGTAAGCTGTGTGTGACTGTGTTTTTGTGTTTGGGGTTTTTTTTTTGTGTGTGTGGTTGTTTTTTTTTAAATGCATAATTGCAGATATAGATGGCCAGCTATATTTATAGTCTCTGATCCCTGACTGATCCTGGTTATTGTCAAGCCTAGGCAGTCACTGCCTCCGATAGTACTTGGTTAGTAGTAAAGACAGAGATGTCTACCTTACCGTTCCAAAAGCTCACATTTGTGTCTGATGTTTCATGTCAAAGTTAAATGAATAAACTTGTTTAAATGGAAGAGGTTTTCAGTCAGGGAAGTCTACAATAATCTGAGCCTGTCTGGGCTTCTGCTTCAGATTGCTGGCTACTTAATGTAATTGAAAATAGGCCAGCTGCCTTTCAAATACATTAAGATCCAGCTTTTGCAATATCTTGCTTTTCTCAATATTCCTTGCTCTTGTTTAATTCTTCAGTGATGTAGTAGTTTATTCATGTAGTAGTCTATCAGAAGGGTTTTGCATGGATCACTTAATTGATTCTTGCTTGAGACCTCAATTAAATTTTTCTGGTCCTTCACTTAGAATTCTGTCAGCTGTATCTTCTCATACAGACCTTTTTAGTGGCTCTAATCATGTAAGATGTTTGTCAGGGTTTTGTTGACAGGAAGAGAAATTGAGATATTTTTGAAGTTTTGAGGATTTCTGTTTTTAGTACGATAATGGGAACAAATGGGTCAGGCTGCTATCTTTTATTTATAGTCATTGAGTGTTTCATTCCAGAAGCTATTGAAACAGGTATTTTAATACATCTTGCTATCTACCACTTGAATCATGTAGCTTTGCTGTGAAGCAGTATTGTTACTTAGGGTCAAATGATTTAAGTTTTCTATTTGCAGCAATCTGTAAGAAAGGTGAAATAATTAGACTTTATCATTCACTCTGCCTTACAGGTAACGGAGTTACTGTGACATAATGAATTTCCACTTATCAACTAAACCATATTGACTGGCTGTGTTTGCTGGTTTGGTGCCATTGTTAAAGAAAAAATAGTTTCACAGTTAGTTTTAGAATTAAGTTTCTGTTCAGAGAACAGCTTCTTATCTGAAGATTGTGTACTATAATCAGTGTAGTTGAGGTAACATTTTTGCAAGTGAATCAAAGTGGCTAGGTTAATATTAATGACATATGAATGCCCAGACTACCAGACATCTGCCAGTAAAGGAAAAATTTATATGCAGGAGCAGAAAATATTCTGAATAATATTCTCTTTTTTTTTTTTAGTAGAAACTGTGTTTACTACAGTATGTGTAGGTGTTGGGGTGTGTATCTTAATGTAGTTAACTGTTGTTTTTAGTGGCCTGTCCTGTACTTGATTTGGACAGCAAAATCAATTTGTGATTGCTTTTAAAAGTATAGACATCTAGACAGAGGGCTGTAACACCAGCGGGGAAGGGAGGAGAGAAAGAGGGTAATGAAGTATTTGGATAAATAAAATATTTTAGTTTGTAAGGAATTTCATTCTAGGCTGCTTTTAAAAGTGGCCACTGAAATTAGAGTTCATGGGAATTGGGCTGTTTCTTGACTGTGGGAGCTTAGCACCATCTGCCTGAGTTCCTTGGTGTTTCCTGTATTCTGCCTGTATTTAGTCTTTTTCCAATGTATCACTCCTGAGATGTAGCTGAGTAATTCATCTCACTTGTACGTTATTTTATTATTTACCACCTGTCTGCCTCAGATTCTGAAACCTGTAGATTATAAAGAAACAAATCTCCTTGCATGTTTGGAAGGGACCTCCTCTATGATCTGCTGTAGCCTCCCCACCAACAGCAATGGTTGGGGTTTTTTGGGTTTTTTTTGGTTTGGGGTTTTTTTTACTTAAATATAAAATTACTCTTTGCTTAAAAGGATGCAGGGCAAGGAATAATTCACTGAAATTTGGTTTTAATATCTCTGAAGTACAGTGTAACTTTTATTTAGTAGTTTGTACTGGTAGCATATCTGAATTTTAAAGAAGAGATTGAGTTTTGAACAAGGGCTGTGGCAGCCACAGAAAGAATCTTACCACTAATCTTTGTTAGAAACCTGTAGGCGTCTTTATGGTTTACTGAATGTCTTATTGAGGCTGTTTGAAGCATTATGTTGTCGTGTCTGTCTGGTTTATAGTTGTTGCACTTCAACAATATGACTGCGTGCTGTCATTTAACCAGACGTTAAATAAATTATCAAGAGAGCTTTCTGGATAATTGTTCAGTGATTTAAAGCTTCTTACAGATTCTTTGATGTGTGATATTTATTCTATTTGTTCTTGGTTTTCCTGTCCTGTTTCCTTTGAAAGGTGTGTGGAGGGGTGCCTGTATGTGGAATCCTCTGGAAGACTGGAAATATGTATTTGGGAAGAGAATGAGTATGCTCAGGAGGGAAATGGTTGTGGAGACTATTTGTCATAACAGGTTAAAAACAAAACCAAACAAAAAACCCCCCAAAAAGCAGAGAGGGAGTTGGGCAAGAAGGTTGGAGCCTACAACTTGTGCAGAACATGAAGAAAAGCTGATATATAGAATCAGGCAGAAGCAGATAGTTAAGAATGGGCTAAACCTTGGGAGGAAGTTTCCCCAAGTACAGAATGGGAGCATACGGTGCTCTGTATCACACAGTCACTGTTGAACGATGCCAGGCTTGGAAATGAAGCCCTGTCTTGCAAGGGCACAACGTGCAGAGAAGAATCTTCTTATAATCCTTCTATATTTCCATTCTCTCATTTACTCCCATTTGTCCCTTGCTAGTAAAATCTGGCATTTTTTAGTTTGAGGTCTGGTTTGAGGAAACTTTCTTTAGGAGGAGGTATAAGCAGAGCCATGTGAAAGCTGTGGCTGCCTTCGTATCCCCTTACATTCCTCTAGTCAGCTGTAAATTTTTTTGATTGCTGTAATGTTTGTTCAGTAACATGTGTTGAAGTTGCTGTCATGTGCCTGTTTGTTGCATTACCTCAACACTTTGTACTTTGTAGGCAGACTGGACAGTTTTCCTCTTTGTAAAAAGTAAAAATGAGTTCCTAGAAGATTAATCACTGCTAAGTGCTCAGAACTTCACTGAGTTTTGGAAGTCTTGCTGCAAATCACAAAATCAGTTTGCTGAAGTAGCAAGCTAGTGCAGTTTTCTGAATCAGGTAAAACCAGTGTTAAAGAAGATTACCTCATGATTTATGTTCTTTGTTTTTTTCCAGTAGAAGAAACTAAAAACCAGAGGCAATCAAATGCCTTTTATATACAAACTTCCTAAGGAAAAATCTGCTATGGTTTCTACTCTTGCCTTGGAAAACTGTGCCAGTTATACACCAGTCAGTTTTAATAGACTGAGAACAGACACTGTTTTACTTAACCGGAGAATTGCTTATTTGGCGTTTGCTACAAGGAAACCCAAGTGCAGCCTGCAAAATTTGAATACAATTTTAAAGAGAGTATTTGAAGGGTAAGAGTAATAAATCTCATAACATTATCCTACAGTGTGTGCTGTGTTCTGAGTAATTTTTCTGCCTGTCTTCATTTCCATACATTTTAAATCTTACGTCAGGGTGCTGTTTGAGTTAGCTCAGTTGGCACCTTGTTTAATTTTGAACTGTGTAAAAGTAGCAAGTTGTATGTGTATTTTTGTGATGATGCTTTCAGGTGTTTATTTTTTTGCCATATAATCTAGCTGTGAGATGTGGTTATGACACATCAGAACTTATAGAGGGATATTTTTGTCTCGTTTTTGGTTCATGAATGTATGAATGTTCAGTTCTTTATATGTAGGTTATTTGTTGAGGTTCTAAATTATTGTAAAATTAGCAAAAAAAAAAAAAAGCTCACTAAAAATTGCAGTACTGGACAAGAAAGTTAATCTACTTAAATCATGTTAGTTCTCGGGGCAGAAAGACGGACAATACTCCATATGGATAAGGATGTCCAAGTAGAAAAACCAGGAACCTGAATTTTTGAGGTTTACTTTCACATGTTGTTGCTTATCTTTAAGGTGCTGCTCCCACCAAATTCATCCTGGCATGGCCATGTTATTAGTCAGAGCAAAGCTTTCAATTTAATTATCTATAAAATGATTAAAATAGTGAGTGACCACATACATGAAAAAAAAACAAAAAACAAAAAACAAACAGGTGATGCAGCTTGTCTAGAATTTCATAGAAACCTGACCAAATCAATTTAGTACCTTAGAACAGTATTCAGCTGTTGGAGCTGTGAAACCACCTTTCATCCACCTGCAGTCCTCGGTCTTACTTGCTGTACGTACTCTTGACTTGCTCTACTGATTTCCGTAGAGATAAATATAGATGGTGACAAGTGGGGCAGAGGCATTGTGAGAACTTTAAGATAGTGAGCTGTACCTTTGCCAAATAAGATTATCAATAGATTGGAAGAATACAGATAAATTTAAGTTGAGATGGGAAAAGTAATGCGCCAAGATAGCAGTAATTAAAGTTTGAGTGTCGCTGCGGTAACTGATGAAGTACGATGACTTCTGGAAATAGATTTCCCAATTATAGTTTTTCTTAAAACCATGACTTAACTTAGCGGTGTGTAACACATTTTAAGGGTTATCTAAAGGGGCATTAATGAGGCTGGAGAAGATTGATGAGGAGTTAAGATGTTACAAAACCAGAAGAAAGCTCCATTCTGGTTGGTGAATGTATTAAACAGGATTCTTTAGTTTCCAGTTATGTATTTTATTCTGTCTTACTGTAAGATGAAGAAAAACATTTAAATGAACCTCTTACTTCTCCACACTTAACAGTTTGTTATTTAGTTAATTACCAGTGCTGGTGCAGTGTCTTTTCACCTGATTCTTGCTGAATCATTAGGATAGCTTTTAAGAAAGGAGATTATTTTCCCATGGAGGGTTGGTTTGTGTTTGTTGGTTTGTTTTTTGGGTTCCCCCCCCCTCCCTGGATGTATGTAAGAAGTTCATTTCACAGGGTTCTGTTTTGTCTTCTGTAACAGAGGAGAGCTTTTTTGTAGCAGCTCTTTGTTGTGGATGAAATAGGGTATAATTTAAAGCCATCTCTAGTAGACATGTTCTTATCAGCATTTTGAAACGTACATCCTGGTGGTTCCCTTCTTTTCAGGCAGAACAGAGTTTTGATAATAAGACACGTGGCTCTGTGATGGGTTTTTTTGCTACAGGGTAGTTAAGTTCCATAGACATTACAGATTGATTTCGTTATGGAGCAATCATATCTAAACTTAAGTTTAGATTTCTGCATCTAGTTCATTAATTTTCCAAGAGCTGTAAAAGGAAAAAAAAAAAAAAAAGGAGGATTATCTGGTCAAAAGATGTAAAATTGTGGTCAAACTGACATGGTTGTTCTAAAAGCAAAGGTTTGTTCACTAGGAAATTAATCTTTGTGGCTATAGCTTTTAAATATTGGGTTTTGTTTTGTTAACAGTGTTCCGAAGCATCTTTCTTTGTGGCTATTTTTGTATACCATGGAAAAGTTGCATCTTCTGACAAATTAAATGATAAATTAGGAACAAGTTTCTTTAAACTCTCTGGAGCATGTTTTCCAGACTGCTGTGCAGTCATGTAGTTATTTTCTTAATCTGTTTGTAGAAGTCTGGCAACAGAATTCTTGTGACTACTTAATATTTTAAGTTCTGCTTCTATCTAAAATTGGATTTTCATTCAGTATTGAAGGTTTAGTTCTCTTTCTCCACTGTTAGCTCATCATTTTCCAGATCCTATTTTCCAACTGCGTTCTAATGTGGTTTTGAGAATGCAAAGATAAATTATTTTAGAAAATATCAAGGCCAAATTTATGCAAGGGAATAATAAAATAGAATCTAATGTTACTTGAAAAATATGTGGTAAAGAGGTATGCTTTTATAGATAGCTTGATAATGGCTGGTTTGCTTCTAGAGAGTATAAATCCTCAGAATAGGATGATACATGTTTTTTGGACTTTGTCAGTAGGCCAAGAAAAAAAATATCCATCTAGCAGTGTGAAAAATGTTTGGTATTGAGTTTAAGTGAAATGTGAACCCATTTAATTTAAAATAACTAACTAGAGCAGAATTCTTGTCCATCTCTGATCCTGGACAAGGCCACATTTGTCATATTATCTAGGAGTGCGTGTACTGCCATAGGTGATGCTGATAGTTCTTGAAAACTGTTTTGGTCTGTTAGCTTGGGAAAATCTCTCCTGGAAAAAAAAAAAGTGCATTTGAGGAGTAATAAAACTCATTTTAAAAACAGGCATCTGAATCTTATTTCATTTTTCATACAGCTTAGATTTCTGTAGATCTGTTTGCAAGAAAATACACTTATTCAGCTTCATCTTAGATAGGACTTAGTGCGTGATGAAGAATGGCAGAAAAGGCCATCGTGAGCAACAGTGAATTTAAATAGCATTTGGACGTTGCAATTCTTCACTAAGACCATATTTTGAAAGTACTCTGTGGTATTTTCTAATATGCCTTCAAAACCCCACAAATCCACTCTTAGAAGTACAGTTTACTTAAATGATCTAGTATCAGACATGTGTTCTTTCCAGCTGAAAGAAACAAATGTTTTATGATGCATAAAGAAGAATTATCAATAAAGAATTGTTTATGGCTTCCTGTTTTTTATGTTGTCCCACTTTTTTTTAAAAAAAAAAGTTACTTTGGCTAAGGGTTGTGTTATTGTTTTATAACAATGCTTGTGTATCACTTGCTAGCTGAGGACCTTGGAGCTCTGAGGCCTGACTCATTTACTGTAAGGCTCTACTTGGATGTAGAAGAATGGCTTCTAAACTGAGGATGGAAAAAAGATTAATTTCCTAATATTGTGGTACAGCAAGAAGTGTGAGATAAATGACAACATGTAGTGTTGTTTTGAATGGGTCAGCCGTGCTATTGTTTTACACTTGTATTTTACATTACTTACAGCAATGGATGATGACAGGGCTATAGAAATGTGGCTGTAGGAAGCATTTTTATTACTGTTTTTGCACACCTCTGCAAAAACCCCAACAAGAATCTCGGTGGCATTTCTATTAAATGCAAACATATAGGTAGATGGGGTCCTTTGCTTGAAATCTTAATTTTAAAATCTAGCTTCCAAGTGGTAGCAATGAATTTTGCAGCAGGGCTGGTAGAATGTCTAGAGCACAGGAATAACATCCCATGGCTCTCGAGGTGTTTCAGTGCAGATCCAAATCTGAGTGAATATATTTTGTATAATTAGTTTTAGATTTAGAAAAAAGGTGTCTAGAGTGGTATACTTACTTTAGATGGGTTTGCATTCTCCTT
This sequence comes from Antrostomus carolinensis, assembly GCF_000700745.2. Taxonomy (NCBI): domain Eukaryota; kingdom Metazoa; phylum Chordata; class Aves; order Caprimulgiformes; family Caprimulgidae; genus Antrostomus; species Antrostomus carolinensis. Next base: position 29,749 of record NW_010321163.1, read on the forward strand.
GAGGTTATGAAGAAGAAGGTAGTCTTATCTCTCACTTCTGGACAGTGAAATGGAGTCTTGAGAATCTTTTAATTAATTATTTTGTTGAAGACGTTATTTGACTCAGTATTTTCTAGCTGTTTCCACTTAGAGTTACAGGGCAGTGAGGGAGGGCACTTACATACTTACGGGTACTATGGAAAAATGAGTTTGTTATCTGCTCTGTTAACATAAAACAGTCAACATGTGGTGATGGGCCTCATCTCCATTTTGATGTGTAGGGGAACACTTACATTCTGGTCACGTTCTTGGTGGCCATTCAGACAGTTGGAGTTACCAGTGAACATGCAGTTCAGACATAATTTGATTGTGCAGTCTGTGCCTGTCAGTTCATGCCTGGGGACCAAATCTGTAAAAATATCTGCACAGGCTCTTTTAAGACTAGAAAAAAAGACCTATTAACCTCGGTTTAGTCAAATTATTGTCTATTATTGAATAAGCCTTACCTAAGGCTCACCGGAGTCAGATGCATCTATGCAGATCCGTGTTTCACGCAGCTGTGGCTTTTGAGAGTTACCATGCAAATTATGTGACATGATGACACTCATTTCTTTGTGTGTGTTGCAGTAAATGAGCTGTGATGAGATGATTACTGTCAAATGTAACCTGTAACCACCACGGTGAAATGGAAGTTCCAAGAAAACAAAAAGAGGCAGAGGGAAGTAAAAGGAAAATAAATGGAAGGAATATAATTCTGACACAGTTTTTTCCTAACCTGTTCTGCCAGAAGGCTTCAAGACCTTGTGGAGTTCTGCACAGATACGATTTGTTTCCACTGAACCCTTGAAAGAAGCTTTTTAAATAGGTCAAATACAGTTTCCTTATGTTGAAATTTTATATCTCTCGCTATTTATGAAACCGTAAGCAACCTTGACAACAAACTCATCAGAGTTGTTGAAAATACGCAGGCATGAGGATATATTTTTGCATATGGTTCTGTTGTCTTTCAGTATTTAGTGTGGTGTTTTCACATGTGTTGGGGAAGGGCATAAACCCAGAAAACTTGGAATATTTCCTTTTATACAGTAACAGGCTTTTACTTGAACAACTACAAATGCAATTTTTCTTGCTGTTATTGCAAGCTGACATTATTTTCTGTTTGAACCTTATCATGAAGCACATGGGGTTTTTTTCTTTCTTTTTCTCTACTTACTCTTACTGTTTTGTTGAATATATGCCTGAAATTCTTAATTTTATTTTTTTTTTAAGAAAGAAAAAAGGAGAAGAAAAATATTTTGCTTCTGTGTGCATATGCAAGTAATGTAAAGCAGTTTTGGTGGCTGTCATACTTCACCTTTGGCAAGGTTACTTCACGTTAGTTTCACGTTTACTTTCAGAAATAAATATGCTTTAATCCTCATATGTCTACTAATTTTCCATGATTTGGGCACAAGTTTGTTGATGGTCCAGATAAAATGGCTTTGGGACTTAGGAATTTTATCTGAGTATGTTTGCAATGCAACTATGATTTAGCAAAATTAAAACTTCGCTGATTACATTTTTCATATAACCATGCAGTGGACATGGACCTGGATAGTTTTGTTGCTAGTCAGGATGGAAAATAAAACTGCAACTCTGACGTGATCAAGGATTAGAAAAAGGAAAAGTCACTGCTCCTCTGAGAAATGTAATGTGTGTTTGTCATTGGTGGCAACTTCCTCTTTGGATGTTCTGAGCACGCATGAAAAGTGGCTTTTTACTGCACAATTTACACTGATTTTGCTGTTAGTGTCAAGAGCTTTTCTACCCTAAGCTCCTGCCAAACTTACATTTCAATTCCTAGCTTTGAAAATCATCTTGTATGTGTCTTCAACATGAAAGGAATGTTGTATTTCCTTTGGTAAATGTGTTTCAAAGCCAGGTTTTTGGTGTCTGTAGCAACCTGTGAGAGGGAGGAGAGGCCGCCCCTGGCTGGACCCAGGCAAGGACAGACACACAAATGGGAATTTGGAGTTTGCTGAGTGAGCAGAGTTCTTGGGGTTGAAAAAAGTATCAGACCTGAGATGAGAGGCAACAGTGGATCAAAGAAGGTGAAGCAGAGGTTGTAAATGGGAAATGGGTTGATGCATTTATGCCTACTAGAGCATATTGATTTTAAAAGATCTGAAATAACACCCCGAAACTCTAACAAAATGTTGGTGAAAATTCCTGTCCGTTTTCCCATTTCCCTTTGTGTGATGGTACGTGGAGCAGATAATAAGGTTTCCCTGCTGTTGTTTCTCCCATTAACTCATGGAAGTAACTTGTGCATCACTTTTATTTTGTATCCTTAAGTATAGATATTGCATAATCTCACATCATATTTCTCTTCCTCTGTAATTATCAAGATCAGGCTTGAATTAAAGGATTTATCTTCTCCGATGCATAACTGAGCTGTGGAACTCCTCGCTTCTAGGCACTAAAAACTTACACAGAGTCAAAAGTCATTTTAATGGAAGGTTTAATGAACACCTTTACATCTAAGATTCCAGAAGGTCTTGATTAAAAAAATCTCTGGAGAAAATGTTTTATAAATACTGCTTTTAAGTGATATATGTTTATTCTACTGCTGTGTTCCTCCTTTTCCATCCCAGTGATGTGTGATGGATGAGATGCTGGGCCAGATGGGTCTTTGGTCTCGCGTGCGGTGGCTGTTTGTATGTACAAGTTAGGATGGTGAGTGCTTTTAAAAAGCAGGGGAGGAATCTCATAATTCTTTATTCAGAGAATTGTTTCAATAATATATGGTATATTTAAAAAAATAAAGCCATACATGAAGGAGAAGACAAGTTTTAAGGGTTACTTATAGAAACTCTTTTATTAGGTATGTTCAAGGAATGCAACCTAGGGAGGAATTTCGTAATTCTTTATTCAGAGAATTGTTTCAATATAATATAATAAAAAAATGAAGCTACATGTGAAGGAGAAGACAATTTTTAAGGGTTACTTATAGAGACCCTTTTATTAGGTATGTTCAAGGAATGCAACCTGATTTTTGCAGAACTAAATTTAATGTGTGATCGTAGCATGAGCTGAGGTGGTTTTTGTTTGTTTGTTTCAGGTTTGGTTGGGTTTTTTTTTAAGAGTAGGGCAGCTGACTTAAGACTGTTTTATGATTTGAAGCTTAAGAGTTCAGTGGATATTCTTGGTGTCTTTTTTCTTTTTTTCTTTTTCTTTTTTTTTTTAAACAAAAAGGTATAAATTTATATCTCAGCTGTTGCTTTCCAAGTAAAATGTTTGCTGTGTGCTGTTGGTTGTGTAGAGCCTTAGCTAGCTATTCAGACCTTTTTAGCAGCACTTTGGAAGACATTTTTTTTCTTAAAGGAAAAAAATAAAAGGAATGAAATGCTGATACATGCTTTAAAGTGTTTTGATGTATAAACAAAGTCTAGTGCATGTCCTTTTGACCAGTGGGCATCACATAATCTTAGTGTTGGTTTGATCTTAAATTCCATGGAGTAGTATTTCTGAATGCTGTTGGACATTTTATGATGTTTTACCAAAGCAATCCTTTACTGATATCAGGTAAATATAAAATGACATCTCTTCATTTGTGATGTTCCTCCACCTCTCTTTTCTTTTTTTTTTTCCCCTCCCAAGCTGCATCATGGTTGTTTCCTCAGTGTAAATTGAATATATTGTGAAGTGTAGCCTGTGACTAATTGCCTCTTGCTGTCTCTACGTATTAGCTGTCTGATGGTGATGTGGTTGCACCACTTTCTACACATGGCCTCAAGGGTATGGCACTGTGACACCCCTATTAAAATATGCAAGGCTTGATTTCAAAAGACGTTTTGGGTTGGAAAGGTAGAGAGGTTATAAGCTAGTACTGTGGCTGGTTTTACTCCTTTTATTTTAATGAATGTTAGGTGGCAGAAGAATAAGGTATATCTATTTCATGTTGATATGTTCTAATATCCAGTTGATGTTCTAGAGGCTGGTTTTTTTTTATTGTTCTCCAGTTTTGTTGAATTAATCTTATTCTATGAGCATATGTTTGGAATACAGCTTGGCAATTTTGACACTGAAAATGCATTTAAAGTTTGTTAAATATCAGTGTTTACAAGTCAATTTGGTGCATTAGTACCAGATTCAAATATGATGGCACACTGGCTTTTCAAGTAGGCTGCACCCTTATCTTTCTAAAGAATTTGCTGAAATGAAACTAGTGCTCGACTGGTAATTGGGTATTGGCAAATGTGCAACTTACAGGTTATTGTAGAGAGAATAAATGTGTGACTGTCTTAATTATTCACTGGTGTATTGGTAGCTGTGAAATAGTTCTGTTGCAAAAAATTTCCTGTCATCTTTATCTTTTTTAAGTAAAGATATTCTCTCTTTCCTTCTCCCTCCTTCTTCCCAGTGAAACTCTAGATCCTGTCATGCAAAATGAAATGTGACTTAGTTCAGGAACAGACACTTGATGTTCTCATGGCTTTGTTTCGTTATCGTGATGATAATTTTACAAGACAAACAGGAAACACAAAGTGGTTTCTCTAGAAGATTTCTGAAAATAATTAATGGAGTTCAGCAAAACTTTTGTGGGTAAATTTTTGAAACCTCAGATCACGCAAAGCCTAAAGCTCAGAGTGGTGACCACCACCTCCTTTGACAACTGTAAATTTTTAAGGCATCCAATTGAAAGTGTATGGAATTATTGGTCATTTTACCAACAAACTACAGATTTAGAACTTAGCAAACTAGTTGGAGTTTATTTAATCAGAACAAAGTTTGTAGTTTAATATTTTTACTAATGAAAATAGTTGGTACTTCACTGACATTATTTTATGCATACACATGTTTTATGGTTATACAAGTGTTTAATGATGCTTCCTCTTTATTAATTTGTAAATTTTTCTTCCAAAATTTTATTTTTTAGGGCTGCATAAGAAGAAATAGGAACCTTTTCTCAAGCTGAAGACAAAGTAAAAGAAAACTGTATCATGTGTTAGAATACTGAAGAGTGAAATTTCCTGGATTAGTATATTTCTGGATTGCAAAGCAAAAGAAAGAAAAGACTGAAAATGGGGAGAAAGAAAATACAGATCACAAGGATAATGGATGAACGGAACAGACAGGTGAGAAACAAGGAGTCTGCATGAACAAGTTCATCAGTTGTCCTAAAAACTAACAGAAACCTTGAATTCACCTTAATTCACTCTTCTAAAGCTGAACTTTGTCTTCATGTATCTACAGATGGCATTACCAGAATGCAAATAAGAAATATGTCTCAATGGTTTTACTACTGTTTTAGGGGAAATTGTTATTTATAAGTATTACTAATTACTAGTTTATACCAAAATGACTGTAAGACAATATATAAATGGTACCCTGGTCTGCACTTCTAGTAGACTGGAGGATTATGTTCAAACAGACACCTTGCTTGATCTGTTAGCTACTAGGAACTTCATTAGCTTAGTAATGAAGGGGGAGAAAGGATGAGAAATTCAGAAAGGATGTAGTAAAAGTATTTACTGCAGCCTCTTGACAGAGGAGTTTGATGTAGCTGTAGATGATGATCTGCAGGGGTTTGGAGATAGCAATGAATTTTGTTAACATGATTATATTTTAAAAGCATTGATTTATATTCCTTGTAAGAGCTGTTTACTCTAACAGTCTGTAAAAATTGTCAGTTAAAAGGGAAGAGGACTCAACAGTGCACTGTTTTAGGGAAAGCTGCTTACTTGGCTGCTCTTGGCCTAATAAAGAGGTGTCCTGTGAACTTGAAAAGTACCAGAAGTTGATGACTTTGCACAGAAGTAGTGTTTCCTCTTGACTTCTGAATTCCTGTGTGAGATATGAAATAAATTTTTAATTGGATATTGAAATGTATAGGGTGATATCTGGAAACTGCTATTTTTAGGGAAAAGTATTGTAGGAATGATGTAGGATCTTTCAGAATAGTCACAGTGGGTCAGACCAAAGATGCTGCTAGGCCAGTATCTTTTGTCCAGTAATGGTCATCAGCAAATAAGTGTAGGCTAGAGATGCACATGTTACACTACTCTGTAATCCTCTCCCAGCTTCTGACTATTCTTAGCTCAGGGATTTCCTGAGCTGGATGTGGTTTCCGTATATTTAGTAACCATTAATGGATTTTTTTTCTGTTTTCCCCGCCCCGTCACCAGTGAACTTGCTCAGTTGTCTTTTAAACCTTTATAAAGTTGCAGCATTTACAACATCTTTTGGCTGGAATTTCCTATAGGTCTGTTACCTCTTGTTTCAAGAAACACCTTTTCATTTATGCTTAGTCATGGCTCTGCTAATTGTTGAGCTCTTGTATGAAGAGGCAGCAGTCACTCCCTATCTAGTCTGCCCATCTTGCTTGTTATTATGTGCACCTCTGCCATATTTTCTTATTTTCTCTTAAAATAACTTTTGTAGGCTGAAGCATGCTAGCTTACTTAGTTGTTTTATTACAGAACTTATTTCACACCTTTGACCATTCTCACTCCTTTTCCCTGAACCATTTTGAGTATTGCTACATTATTTTTTGGTGGCAAAGGGACCCAGAACTGCAGAGTGTTCAAAATGCATGCAAAACATGGACTTATATAGTGGTGTACTGATGTTTGTTCTCTGTTCCCTTCCTAGCATTTGATTTACTTTTTAAACTTCTACTCAGCACCAACTTGATGTTGGGGTTAGTGTCAGAATTCCATGAGACTGTCTTGCTGCTGACACATCAGCTCGGAGCCCATTGTTTTGTTTGTGAAATCAGGATTGTTTTTCTCCCTGTATCCCTTTAAAGCGATGTAAATGCTGAGAAGTCTATATATAGCAAGAAAAGTATTATTGGAGTTTGGTGGAAAGCCAAGTATTGTGTTTGAACAGCTTTAATCACACGGTGACTGTTATGTTTGATGTAGATAAATGTCTGAAGTACACGTAGTAAAAGGAGATGCATTAATAACTTCAGTGCTTTCAGGTCTTGCTCTAGAACTTCAGGCACATTGAAGAGGTAGAAATTGATTCCTCTCCTCCCTATTTTTTTTAACTTACTTGAAGTAAGTTAGACAACAGTGTTTTTGTTCTGCTTGAAATACAGATACTGTTACACTATACCCTGACTCTGAAGTAGTGGAGTTTTTTGAGTTTGGTTGTTGGTTTGGTTTTTTTTCAGAGGGAATTGGGTTTTTTTGGATCTCCATCTTATTGTTCAGATTGGAACAATGAAGAGGAGGAGAATTAGTGCATTTGTATCAAATTTTAGCCCACTTGTACCATTGCTGTGACTGAAGCAAAATACAGGGGTTAAATTCCGAGTTTTGGTTTTGGCTGGTTTTTAGCTAGCAATTTTTGTTTGTTTGTTTTTTAGTGACTAGAAAGAAGCTTTAAGCTCTTAACTTAAAAATGAAATTAGGCTTGCCTTATCCTTTTTCTGTGGAAACTCAGAGATGATAGTGTACTGCATCTTGTTTTTAAGAAGTTTTAAAGAGATTAAATAGCATTTGTTAGTGGACCCAGATTTTTTATGTGTAGAGGTATTGATGATGTTCTCTAATCCCACTGGGGTCCTGAGATTTTGGTAGCTAGTATATAGAGTTTTAACATGCTAAAATGCCCTCATGTATAGGATATTTATTAGGTATTAATGTAGTACTGAGAATTTTTTGACCCAGATAAAGAGGGCATTTAGAGTTGGCTTTGCCAAACAGGAAATATAGTTCAGTTGTGTTTTGTCTGTTTTTCTATGGCATAGATAGCAGATTAGTAGGTCACTTATGAACATGCATATGATGTCCTCTTTACATGTTTGGTATGATGTTAAGGTTTTTTTGTTTGAAAATACAAGTAGAAGGGGAAGGAGCTTTCCCTCCAGAGCAAGTTCATGTAACTTCTGTGAGGAAGACGATCTATTGTTTTAGCAGAAGCATCTTATTTCTAATGGGAATGTATGTGAGCTCAAAACAGAATATATAGACCATTACTCTGGGGGATTGCAATTGTCACGAGACTGTCATTGTATTATTAATTAAGCAGTCTTATCTGCTTGAATGAGCTGTAGGACATTTATCTTCATTAAGCAGAAGAGAATAAAGTACAGTAAATTAGATATCAGAGGAGCTCAGTCTTGCTGCCTTTGCTCTCCCCTATTCACCCTTTTTTGCTGAGCAATATTAGAATAGTACTGAGGAAGCTGTTGGCCTTCCATGAAGATACATATTTTTGTTTTTAGTGTGGTCCTAAATGGCACACTAAATGGCAAGGAAAAAAGAGAAATTTGCAGAACTAATATTCTGCTTCGAGTTCTTAAATGTAGACTGAGTTTATAACAATCTATGTGCGTTAAGTAAGGCTCAGACTCCAGTGGCAGTGGGGTTTGTGCTAAGCACTGTCCAAACACAAAGTGAGAAATCAGTGCTATTTTTGAGAATCTTGTAAGGAAAATAGCTTTACAAGAGACGAGGAAGATAACATTTCAGTAGAGAAGTTAAGATCCCTTGCCCAGATCATAAGGGTCCTCAGTGGAAATAAACCCTCAGTCTTTATCTTTAATGACTTCTCAAAATAATATAGCACACACATAAGATGCCTTTTTCTGAGAAAAACTAAACAGTAGTATCTGTCTCTACCTGCTCATGCTTGGGTAATGATCTCTTAAGTGTCTTCTAATTGAAATATCTGGAAGAACAACAACAGCTATTTTCAAAAAACCCCCACAGTTTCCCCAAATCCTCAGGGCAACCTAGACAAAGTGATTCTTAATGTCCCAGCCAAGTCAGGAGAAATAAATCCCAAGTGTTCTGAAAGAAGGCATGTGTAAAGTAACAGAACTGCTAGGAGACTTACCCAAGATCTGTTTTTAAAAAATTACTATATTGTATTATATGTGGATAGTTAAATTTCCACCTGCATTTGGGAAAAGTACAGCCCAGTAAAACCTACATTTGTACTTGGTCAACTTGTTGAATTAATAACAGAAAATAAAATAATAATAGAAGATGCATTAAGGGAAAGCCTGTCAGATTTTTTTGGCATCACATCTCACTAATGTATTGTAATTGTTAAACAATAAGTAGGTAAAAAGATCTGCTTACCCTGGTTGAACCCTGCATGTGTTACAGCACTCTTACATAAAATGGTTTTAGAGTTAGTACTGTATCTTAATGGAGCTTCTCACCAAAAGTTCTTTAAAAGGGTTGAATAAAAATAGTTATGAGAAGTACTCATTTTTCATCTGAACACGGATAATTCAAGCCTCACAAAAGGCTATGTAATTATCAGTCTTTAAACCCTGAGAAGTTTCTAAGCTAGAAACACTGCACAGGAACTTGGGTGGAACTCTCATATTCTCATCTTTCTAGGTCTTCTGCTGTTATCTCCATTCCTACTTTGGCTAAGTGTTAATAATTCAGATTTTCAAAAATCATAGGCATTGATAGGCACAGTACATTTTGGGGCACATGTTAAAACATTTTGGTGGTGGGTTGTTTTTTGGGTTTTTTGTGTGTGTGTGTTTGTGGTTGTGGATACTGATTTATAACCATAGAGGAATCTCAGATCCACAGTACCTTTGCAAGCTCTTGTGGTGGAAGAGGAAAGTATGCATATACTATTTTAATAATACAGTTATTGTCAGCATGCTATGTATGTGATGCTGTTAGTATGTCTGTCTGCATCCCTCTGAGACTATCATGAGAAGGGTAGTGTATATTTTGTATTATGGATAGTATTAAAAAAAGTAATATGCACAAGATACTCATCTGGAAAAAATGCTTCAGGTGTGTATACACAGAATTCTCCCATCCATCTTCCAAAAACTTGATGTACACCTGGGTAATTAACATATTAAACGACAGAAACCCATAAAACAGGTTTAGTTGTTTCTTGTGTTTTACTTCATTCCTGTCTTGCAAAAGTGGGGTGTGCATATGACCATAGACAGAGGTGTTCTGCTCAACACTGAAGCTCAGATTGAAAGGCTAGATCCACAAAATAGCATCTTCATTTAAAAGGTTTCAGAGCATTAACTTAATAGTAGTAGATCAAGTGCCTTTTTGAGACACTTAAAGAGGATGTTTAGTAAAAATATTGTTCCTTAAGAAAAGTTGGCCTTAGCATCAGACCTGCATTTGATTCAACTTGATGTCAAATATGTTGATATTCTTATATTCTTCACTAGTTGGAGTCCTGTGAAAGGAATAATTTTTTAAAACTTTTTTTTTTTCATATTTCATGGTGTTTTTTATAATTCTTTCCCCCTTCCCTGATAGGCAAAATCTCCTTTGTGATGGTCTGTAATTTATTTTCCCCCAGCAGTTCTAATAGAACAGAATTATTGCTTCATGATGTTCCCAAGTGGCAGAAAACAGCTTAAAAGTATAAATGAATCTGATTAGATGGTTTAATAGCAACAAAATAAATGTATTTCTTAGTTTTGCATAATTAGAAATCACATCACATGGTAACAGTGTTGCTTCCATTGATATTGCTGTTTTCTTTGATTTTATTAGAATTAAGGTTGTAACTTGAATAAGCAAATTACAGAATAACTTAATCATCACAGGAGAAAATATCAGGGAAGTCAGTGTTGGTTGAACAGAAGGAAATAAGGATCCTACAAACTTTAACTCTCCTTGGTAGTGATATATCAGTGGAAAAGTTGGAGGATGTAATTGTTTAGATTAGTCTAATATAGAGCATTGGCAAAAAAATGACACCAAATATGACAGGCAGTTCTTTTAAGCTTATATGCATGTTCAGTTACGTTGTTTGTTAGTAGCAATAAATACTGCAGGCTCTACTGATATATTCCTTGAATGCTTGATTGTAATCCTTCAAACCCTTGTCATGTGGAAAAAAATAATCATTGTTCTTTCTTCTCTAGGTCACCTTTACAAAGAGGAAGTTTGGATTAATGAAGAAGGCGTATGAGTTGAGTGTACTCTGTGACTGTGAAATAGCACTCATCATTTTTAACAGCTCTAACAAACTCTTTCAGTATGCCAGCACTGATATGGATAAAGTTCTACTTAAATACACAGAATACAACGAGCCCCATGAAAGCAGAACCAACTCAGATATCGTTGAGGTAACAATTTGAAAAGACACATCAGTTTTCTTATCTCCTTAATACCTCAAATATAGAGCAATATAGAGTATTTTAAGATATGTTAACCAAATGTATTTAATAACTTGAAAACCTTGTCATAAAATGTAAACTACTGCTTTTAGTCTGCTTTCTGTAAGGCAAGAAGTTGTCTTTACAGCCATGTTGTTTTCCCATCTGCCCTCCACCCCCTGCCAGTTTCTGGGAAACATGTTTGATTTCAACCATATTTGGCAATAGAAGTGGAGGTGTGAAAGATGGTTGTTTTTCTAGGGGAGGGAGTGGGGGGAAAGTGTTCAAAGTTTTAACGGAAAAAATCAATTGGATGGAGAATAAGGTCTAAAGAATGCCCTCAGCGAAGGAGAGAATTACAGTTGCCCCCTTTTCTGAGGTAGTAGCCACTTTACCAGTCAAATGTTGCACACAGATCAAATCAGCCACAGCCTGTGCTGCCCCTTGTTCATTAAAAAAACCCCCAAAACCAAAAAACCCAAACCAAACAAAAAACCCCACAAACCCCCCCAAAA
>NW_010321163.1:41356-60419 GCF_000700745.2 Antrostomus carolinensis
ACCCCCCCCCCCAAAAAAGTGAATCTGTGGAGCAAATGAACTGAGTTAAATTTGTTGTCTAGTCATTCTGTGTGTCAGTTAAAACGTAGCAGTAGTACAACTACAGTTTCTGCAGGAATAGAACAGCATGAATATATTTACCCAAAGGTACTGGTTTTGTCTACTTTTATTATGCTTCTGCTTTAAATAGAAACTCTTTCCAGTACATAATTTCTAAATTAGGTGCAGTAGAAATCAAGGATTTTCTTGGAAGTTGGAGCCTTTATGTACTGTAAGTGCATTTCAGATAAGAGTCATGTATCCAGTAGTCCTGTAAATAGACCAAAACAGGTGGCTGACTTAAGTGTTTAATTTAAATTCTGAAGTTGTCTTCTGAACAAATGCCTTGCTTTTTAGGAATGATTTAGGAATAGTGATTAGCCTTGTGTAGCTGAAGGGGATCTGAGAGTACGAGCTGATCTTGTAAATAAGTTTTCAAGTAAAAATCAGATTGACAAAACTGAGAAACAGACAAATGCCTTATGTTTCTTTGAGGAGATTCTCTGCTAATTTGTCAGCTGCCTTTTATGATCAGAAAGAAAACCTCCTCAACCTCTGTCTTCAGTGTTGACTACTAATGAGAGGGATAATACAAGCTTTGAAGAGTTGAAGGAGTATTACTGAGTCACTGGATTAGTATAAATAAGGGATAGCCACAGTAGAGGAAGGGAAACCTAATTCTTTCAATTTGAGCTTTTGGCTGTGACAGGCATGAATTTGAGACAGGGATGCAAGCAAGTCACTTAGCCAGGCTGGTTTTTGTTCCACATCTTTGTGTTATGATGTGTGATAATAATGCTTCTTCATATCATGAGGACTAAGAACCTCTTCCAAAATAATTTCTGTGTAAGGCTGCCCGTAGGTTTTGGTTTGTTTGGTTGGTTTGGTTTTTGTTTGTTTGTTTTTTGGTGGTGGTGGGGTTTTTTTTGCTGCTGGCAACTACATAAAAAAGTGCAATGGGTAGCCAAGTGCATATATGGTTTCTATTCTGGGGGAACATGCAAGGATTTATCTACAGATTCTTTCTAATTTTCCTCTAGAATTACTGTGTTATACTAGCGTGTGATTTTGGACTTCACTCTCATTTTTCAAACATCGTATAATTTAGGAGCGTATCTCCCAGTCTCTCAGATTGGCCCTGTGTGCTCTTTATTCTGCTTGAATTTATTTATTTTTTTTAATTTCTTAAGGAAGCTATTTAGGTAGAGAGGGGAGTGCATACCTTTTCTCAGGCAAAATATGTTCTGTAAGTTTATGGCATGTGGAAACTTAAATTGGTAGGATGAAATATTTACAAGCTGAATATATGGAAGGTAGAATGATGTTTTCTCTCTGTTGGATTGCAGGAAAAAATTCTGCATACACCATTTCAGATGGATACTCTGCAGTTCCATTTTTTGTAACTGTTTGCATTTCAGATTTGCTCTGTCTGTGTGGTAACTTTGCAGTCTATTAGCTGTTGTTCTTAAGGCAATTAAGAGATGCTGCTCATGGTGGGTTAGGATGGTTTACTTCCCACTGTAAGTAAATAATGTCTTTAATGTAGAAAAATGTTCCTCTTCAGTGGAAAATTACCTACTTTTTTTGCTTCACAACAGAACTGAATTGTTTCAGTGGAGAATACGATGTGCTTTGGAGCAGAGGCAGTGACAGGTACAGCATAGGTAGGGAGAAACATGGGGGAAGAGATGAGATGAGATGTATTTAAGCAGTAGCAAGCTGCCAAAAGCTCACTGCTTCATGTAATTTCGCCGCTGATGGATGCTTGTGGCATAGAGGTGAAGCTACAGCACCAGCATTTTGGAAATGTTCTGAAAGAACAGCGTAAAATGGCTTCTTTTTATTGTGCCTATGTAGAAATACAACTTTAACAAAAAAATTAACAAAAGAACCTTAAAAAAAATCCGTCAAATATGTACTAAACCAATTTAGAATAAGCAATTCCATTTTATGGCATTATAACTGATATATATATATTTTAGTTAACATTTTAGTAATTCACTTGCATCCCTGAATATGACAGATGGTATTTATTGTGATGTAGGCTCACTGTGAAACTAGTCTTGACCCCACTGTGTTCCTGATATGCATGACAGGAGGGTTTTTTGCTGTGCTAGATGGAAAGTTAATTCTGCACAGCTCAGAAGCTGTATAAGGGAAGAAACAAATCTACTGTCACTTATTTTCAGTACTGGGTAGATGACAATGTTGTAAATGATTAAGTGAAATTGATGAGACATCTTTCCCCTTATATTTGCCTCCTGCTCAATTTTGGCATAGAAATTGCTTTTATATGCCCAGAGCTTGGTATCTTCTGTTGCTGCTGGAACGTTTGTGTGAAAACATAGTAGGAGGGAGAGCACTGGCATCTTAAATGAATACTAGATTTTTTTTTATACATGCCCTTATGTCTTTCACTGTACTTGTTATTGTAGATGTGAATGCTCTGTTGCTGTCCTGTACCTATTATTTTCTAATTTTTTTTGTCCCTTTTATATGTTTTTGTTAGTCTTATTTTTCTTTTTAATGTCTATTAATTATTTCCTTGTTTCCCACCCCCCCCCCCCAAGCCCCCCCATTCAATTTCTAAACAATCTACCTATCAATAATCATAGGATCACAGACTGGTTTGGGTTGGAAGGGACCCTAAAGCTCATCCAGTTCCAACCCCCCTGCCATCAGCAGGGACACCTTCCACTAGACCAGGTTGCTCAAAACCTCATCCAACCTGGCCTTCAACACTTCCAGGGAGGATCAGCCACAGTTTCTCTGGCCAACCTGTTCCAGTGTCTGACCACCCTCACAGTGAAGAACTTCTTCCTAATATCTGATCTAAACCTACCCTATTTTAGCTTAAACCCATTTCCCCTTGTTTTGTCATTAAATTACTGACTTCTTTACCTCTTTCTTGCCATAGGTTTTTGTCATCATAATTTTTTTTCTTTGCTAGCTATTTGCTAACTAATAACTAATATGGACATAAAGAATATGGTTTTTCAGCCATCTTGGCAGAATGATAGACTTTGGAATTGCTGGAATTGGAAGTTACAGAATTTCATTTTGATGTAAGCTTAGTTTTCTAACTATCAGCAGCATACTTGGGGATGGTCCATTCCCTACTATTTGGTGCTTGTAAAATTAAGGGAGAAGATCTTTTAACAGATTATCCTTTAAAACTGGTTACAGGCTACGTGTGGTGTTTTTGAGCTGGGATTCAACCTCTGGGATCTTCAACTTTTTTTGCTGTTTGAATGGGTTTTACAGCATTGGAAAAAGAGGCGAATAGAGAAAACAGGATTGTTTGAAACACTCAATCTTCAGAACATACACGGATCTGTGAAAAGAACTTCCTTGTTTATCAGGCACAATTGGTCTATTGGGTTTTTAAAATTAATTTCTGCATCCCTCTGAAATAGAAGGTGAACACAGCTGATGTTGGTGAGGACAATGAAGCTTTGCTTATGGTTGCTGAGCTCCTGACCTTTTAGTAAAAGGCACTTACTCAAGAGGTGATGAATGTAATGTTTCCTTATGAAAATAAAAAAATGTCTTCTGTTGAAATTCCAAAATAACCTTTTTGGATGATTTCAGAAATATAAATTGTCACTCAAAAAATTCTTTGATGTTTCATGCTCTTGGAGAGTGTGGTCCTTTCCACATCAGATGAGAGAGGTTTTGTTCTGTTGTACAGTAAGGTTTCATTTGTCTTATTTTTTTCCATAGTTATTTCAGTGAAAGCTGGTGCTCTTGCAGAGGTGAGATGTACCCTATAGGGATACTGAGAAAAGGGAAGTTTTCATTCAGCGTGTGCTTTGAATTCTTGAAATATTAGGATCATGTATTTAGTTTTACAGAACTGATGGCATAGTTGAAGACTTAGGCTGAAGTACTGTCTGTGATTTGAAGGGCTCGCTGTAGGTGTTAGTGTTTGATGCTTTAATGTTTGTGGACTTTTTTCTGTAACACATTATTCTTCACAAGTAATTATTTTACCTGAATAAAGAAGTAGAGGACTTCTGCAGAGTAAAATGAAAAGAATTTCGGGTTTTATCAGGATTCTGTATCCATATGGTCAACAAAACGCTTTAATATATAAAAGACAATTTGAGACCTTGAGTGTTCATCCTCTTTTGATCCAAAGGAAAAGAGGGAAATGAACAGGCGCTCAAACTCAATCTCTAGTGTTTTTATTACAAAGATTATTACAATTTCTCTACAAGGTAACCCTTCCATCTTGGGTCCATCTGTCCCTCAAGAGGGCCTGAGAAAGCAGTGGTGGTTCAGTTGTTCCAGCCTCACTGTTTCTGGGAGCCAAGGGCTGAAGACAGGCTCTTCTTACCTGTTTAGCTTGACTTTTTATCTCCTTTCCATGCTTTGATATTTCTTGAGTGACACAGCAAGACAGGTTTTATTTAACGTACGCTTGGCCATGGGTGGCTTGTGTACATTCCATCACATCACCTCATCAAACTGAGGTGATTTGATTTTTAGGAGCCTGTCTAAAATGTGACCTTTGCCAGTTGGCATCTGTACCTATGAGAATTTTGGATAGTTGTCAGCTAATGACTGTAAACATTCTCATTCTTGTGAAAAGACTGCTCTGTTGGAATAGTCATAATTGTTTCCTGGTTTAAGTTACAGCAGGTGATTTAGCATGTATTAAATCTCTCAACATGGGAAATACTGGCTCTAATGGGAGGTGATGTTTGTGGTGTGGTAGTGGTCATGTCGTAGTTTTGACAGAAACAAGACAGAAAGCAGGTAAATGTACTTCCTGCTACTTACCGTAGCGTAAGTAAGCCAGTTTAATCTTATAGAACATGTATTTAGTGCATCATCTTGCATTAAAATACCAAACAGGCTCTCTATTTCTCGACCTTTTCACAAAATTGTAATGAAGAGCTGCTGCAGGAGCAATACATGTTCTTTAGTCATAGGCAGATCCAGAATCAGAGATGTGATTGTCAGATCATAGCTTTGAGTAGGCATGTAGAGCTCATCTGCACGTGTAGAGCCTGCAGCATAAAGAAGCAGATGCATCTCCACAGCCAGATGGAGCATATGCCAAGAGACAAGTGTAACAGTGTGGGGAGCATAAACAGAAAAGTTGGTGTTGAAACACTATGTTTATAAACCAAAAGCTTTTTGGTTTTTGTTTTTTTAATCCAGTTTTCTCCACCTCCCCAGCATTGGTTGTTTTCCAGGCTATGGATTACCAACATGTGTTTTGAACTGTTATTGGTGTGTTGTACAGTGTAGTAGTTTGGTAACCGTGTGATGTTAAGATATTTTGATAGCACTTGAATTGGTTCATAGCAGCTTTTTTAAAAATTTGGGTGAACTTTGTATGAAATTAAAGATCTGGGAATTGTATCTCAATATACATAGATGCAGCCATAGAAAATCAGATGAGAGACATTCACTTCATAGAATCCCAGCCTGGTTTGGGTTGGAAGGAACCTTAAAGCTCATCCAGTTCCAACCCCCCTGCCATCAGCAGGGACACCTTCCACTAGACCAGGTTGCTCAAAGCCTCATCCAACCTGGCCTTAAACACTTCCAGGGAGGAGCAGCCACAACTTCCTTGGGCAACCTGTTGCAGTGTCTCACCATTGATCCTGTTTCCTTCCTTGGTGGATACCTGCTCTATCTAATGTAGATATACATTAGGCAAGCAATTTGGGCTTTTCCATATTTTGCTATTCAAAACTAAAAAGTAAGATGGTGAAAATTGGGTCACATCCTTGAAAAATATATTTATTTGAGATGTTTCAGAAGAGAAATTACATGGTAAGGTTTTTATCCTATTTTGAAAAAGGAAGAGAATGCTCTACAACCAGCATCAGCTGGAAATGAAAACTGATGCTTAGTGTAGGTGACTGAAATCTCCAAATTTACATGAAATATCAACACAGGTTTATAGAACTGAGATAGTGCTGAGAGGCAGTACCATGAATGTTGACCATTAGACACACACTAAAGCTTGTAGGAAGGTTGACAGTGCTGATCAGTTAATGTTGTTTTGCATTCCTTCATGTTTGCTGGAGAGTTGCCTGAAGTGGGCTGGACTTGGGAGGGGAGGAAAGAAAGAACAATGCAAAAAGCGTTGGGCTGATAGAAGAATATATACGAGTACTGTGAATTGTATTCTCATGTGTTTTTGTTGTTTGGACCACTTGCTTTGGTATCCTAATAGCATGGACCACCCTGGAAATAAATACTATACATTTAAGAGAAGGAAGAAGCTTAAAAATGGTTTCAGTGAAGTAAGGAAATGACTTTGTAATCTGCTCATGATGCTGAGAAAATGTAGGCATTATTGGACTTGATTTGCTAAATGATTATGTAAATGTAATTATGCTGCATATAACATTTCAAATAATTTGAGATGGCACACAAATGCCTTCGAGACATTTTAAGGAGATGATTGTGGAGGATTTATGTATGGTTAAGGACTAAAATCTCACATTTAGCTTACCTTAACAAGAGAGAAAATGCATTAAAATGGAAGTGGCTTGGAATATGGTTCATCAAAAACTTAAGATATACAAAAATATCCATTTATATATATGTATAGTAGTTTGAACCTATTTTTTTCCTAGTAGAAGTGTTTACTATAAACCTGACTTGTAAACAGACTATGCTTTGGGGTTTTATTTCCCACTCATGGTTTAGGAAGGAACAGCTTCCTTGAGAAGTTTAAAATGTGGGCAAGGTAGCAAATATTTATTTTGAATACAGTGACGGATGACACCTGTGTATTTTGTGCTGAGCAGGACAGTTACCCCTCATAATGGTGTCTGTCTCTTCTTTCTCTTTTTTAAATTTTATTTGGGAGATTAAATTCAGCAGTTAATCCCCAAAGTTGTTGTATTTGAGCTGTTTACTGTTATCATTAATTTGTCCATTCTTGCATTTGCTAATATTATTCTAGTTTAAAATATTCTTGTAATTCTTTGTCTATGCTGAAGTTGCTTTGGGCAGTTTGTTTTTGTTCCTAGTTAATGTTATTCTGTGTTCCTTCAGCTCAGATATATAAAGAGTTGTCAGAAGTAGGATAGACTTTATTTTATAGATGTGTCTTATCTGCAAATAATCTAAAGCTACACTTCCCTTGTGTTCAAAGCCATGATTAAATTTAGTGTGTTGGGGTTAAGAACACTAGATTTCTTCTGCCTTTTATAACAATGTTAGTGTTTTGAACTTATCAGGCTGTACTGGTATTCTGAATTTTGATGAATTTCAGCTGTAGTCACTAATTAAAGCATATATATATATATATCTGAAGTTTGTCTAGAATGCATCTTTATATAGTTTCTGAAGTGTCTTGCTAATAATGATTATGCTTAGCTGTTGTGTCACCACTGGTAATTTTATGTAGTTCCAGTTGAGATTGCTCTCTGTCCTGTGACAGTTATACCAGTGAGATTATCTTAAAGCTGTGAAATGAAATTCACTGTGATGTTCTCCTTATTTTTTAATAAACTAACAGAAAAAGCTAATCATTCAGTTGATGAATGACAGCTTACTTGACTGTATGTCAGTAGAATCTCAGATCAAACCAGATTGCTCTTCAGGAAGCTGTGCTGTTGTGAGGACCAGAATCTTAAATCTATGTCAGATGCTAGTAGGGGACCTTTGTAGTTTACCTGTCTACTGAAAACTCTGCAGAAACAACCCTGCAATAGGTGATGTGGATGTATTTTAAGAACCAAAGTAACTTTGTATTTCATCTAGGAGACACACCAAGAGTTTGGATTGGCCATAATAACATTTCTTTTCCCCATTTTTGTTTATCTGTATTTAAAGGGCAACGGATGATATCGTAGGTCCAGATATCATTAGTGAAAGAAAATACCTAAATCTTTCCTTTTGCCATTACAAGCTATCAGTGTTTTGACCTGGTTGTCTTAATTAAATGGTTAATTGTCCTGTGAACTAGATGCTTGGCCAGTGTTTTAAATTCTGTTCATGGACCAGAGATAATTTCTTCCCCTCTTACTTTTCCATCACCTTCTTACTGATGAGAAAATGTAAGTAATACATTAAACTTTCTCCCTTTATCTCCTTCCTGCCTCCATCAAATGCTGTTAGTTTTTTTCCTGAATTTGACGTGAAACTCAAAATAACAATAAATAGATGTAGCTTAATAGTTATAGTAAATGAATTGTTAACATCATGGTCTGGAAGGTGCAAGTTCTGAGCAGAGCTGGAGCAGTACTAGTTGAGGCACTTAGGTAGCAATTTTTCTGAGCCCAGATAACCTTTTTTTTTTTTTTTTTTTTTTTGAAACAATTAAAGTATGGTTTGATTCAGTTCCTGTCACTACCTGAATAGATGTATCTACAAGCTACTTGTAATCAGTAAAGTTCCCAGAGATGTGCTCTAGTTCTTAGAACAGTTCTGAATGTGACAGACATGACTATGGGCATGGCTGTTCAGTGTCCTGTCCTGCCAGTCACTGGTGTAAGCCTGTCATTGTAATCCTGAAGTGTAGACTATATCTAAATAGAACATAGTTCTATTTAAAGGTTCCTTCCTTAGTTTGTAGTGGTAACGTGAGTTATTAATATTTAGGTTTGGGTGATGTAAGATTTTAAGTGTCTCATTGAACTCTGAACATGTTAACCATTAAAGACAGAAGTAGCTAATGAATATAATATATATTTTGGATTTCAATTGCACAACATGAACTACTTCTAGTTTGTGTGATTTTTTTGCTTTCCTTTTGCAATGTGCAGTATCCAAATATATTTAGAATAAAGCAAAATATTGAAGGCCCACAGCTGTAAGAGCAAAACTTGTTTTCACTGTGCATGCATAACTTACTAGTGTGAGGTTTAAGTAAAGAAAACTTCTGCTTTTGCTCATTTTACTGTAGAAAACTTAGGCTGTTGGGCTTTTGAATGAAGCCTTATGATGTAGACTTGCCATTAGTTGGAATCTGTGTCGTTACTTTAGGTTATGGATATTGTAAGTATTTCTCATGTGTTTTCTATGAAAACTACCCTTGACTTTGGTTTATGTTGCAAATTAGCAGATAGTACTACCACATTTACTCCACCCTTCCTCACAAATCTCTTAAAATACAAACTTTGAAAAGTAGAAGCTAAAATGCATCACATATTCTAGACATTTGTAAAATAAAGATGCACTTTAAAGTGGAGTAACTAAGAGTGTTTTGAGAGATTCTTTAAGGATCCATCTTGCATGTGGGATTCTTTGGGCCATGAGGATTTGTTGGAGTGATTCCTACATCCTATACCTCTTGTCATCCTCCTTTAGAATCAAAGGCCAATTAAGGCTTCATGTTTATATATTTGTTTGTAGTACAGACTTGCATAACACATTCCAAAGAGTCAAAACTTAATGAAATCAGCTATTTTAAAAACTATTGATATAGTTTCTATTCTTGATGAATAACACCTAGCCTCTCATTTTCTTTGGAGACTGTTTTGTATTTATTTAAATAAGTGCTACTGATCAACTACATAAAAATGGTGATTCTCCTCTGTTACGAGGTCCTGTCTTTATTTCCCAGCTGTGCAAGTGATGTTTTCCCAACTGATTCTGCAGTGTGTTTGGAGAATGTTTTTATTTTTGAAATTTATAAGGCAGACACACAAAGTCCAGTTCTCACACCCACTGCTTGGGAAACACATACCAAAGATCTGATTCTGGATTTAGCTGTTCTGGAGATACTGTGTTAAACAGGACGATAAATTGACTCCAAGAAAATCTGTAACAGCTCACTGCTAATTAATGCTGGAGTTCATGCAGGCAGTCACAGAAAGACATGATTATTTCCTTGTATTAGAAGTTCTTCAAGTGGTGCTGGTCTGATGTATTTTGCAGCCCTTGTGTTGCTGCAGTTTGGAGGGTTTGAAATTCTGTATTGACAGTTAGAAGAGTGTATTTTTACTTTGCAATTTCACAGCGAGGACCATGGCATCTGTTAATCAAGAGTAAGTGACTTTACACAAGCTGTGTGTGGAAAGAATAGAGGCCAGAACAATGCAGCTCCTTGGAACTACAGTAAGAAAAATAACTGTTCTTTCTGATGATACTCTTGATTTCAGCAGAGGGTTAATGTAACCCCAGCTTTTGACTTTTCAGGCTCATGGGTTTGATAGTGTCAACCCTGCCAGTGATTAACCACCTTGCAGAAGGGACAGCAGAAGTCCCAGCTGCTTGATCATTGCTGTTCATCTACTGGTGTTTTAGCATAAACTGTCTGTAAGGAGGGAGAGCATCAACTGTAGGATGCTTCACTCCCTTTTGGACCTCAGCATGTTAACATGCCATGTTTCTATTAAGAAGTTTCTAATACTTTGCTTTTGAATAATCTTGATGTTTGGGCCTTAAACTGATGGTGCTCCTGCAGAAGAGGGCTGGGGGAGTCTCTAGCCTTCAAGGAAAATTGACCTAGATCTTCATACTGTCATAAAACCTCCCAGTTGTGTAAATGACACGTGAGTGTGATGAGATTGATACTCCCCATCATATGATCAAGATTGTGGTTTGTTTATTGCCAGTGTTTTATTGCAAGTAGCGTGGCCCATTTAGGCTGTAACATTCTCAACACTCATCTGAACAAAGGACATCGTGTCAATCCTTTCACCTGGTATGTTTTGCATAGTAAGTATTTTATCACCTGAATAAAGGAAGTATTTATGGTGGTAGTTTTTGTGATCAGAGACCTATGAATCTCCTAATGGGCCTTATTGTACCATATCCCATCATTCTTGTTCTTCATAATACTTATAAATCAATACGCATACAGTGTTAATGTCTTTTTGTGACCTACCAGTGGTAATTATTACATCTTGTTCATGTAATGTCAGTGATGTGATATTCCATGTGGGAGCTTATATGTCTGTGATTTATAGTATAAACCATGGAGTGTTAGTTAAGTTAGTTAAATTAGCAGTAGTGTGAATTTTAACATTTAAGTGACATTTTACCAATTATTTACCAGTTGCTTTCAATAGGAAGTAAATAATATATTTTGAATTAAAAACTCCCAAATTCATTGGGAGTATTGTGAAGATTTTTTAGGTCAAAGCTTACACATTGTCCCACTGAAAACTCTTCTAACTAACAAACCGATGCCATTTAAAGCCCTGCTCTTTTTTGTATTAACTTACAACTCAGTAGCTGCTGAGTATAGTGACTTGTTAAAAAGAAAAACAGAAAATCAAGCATGCCAGAGCAAGTCTTTATCCAACATTGATGTGAATTACACATGATAAGGTTTACCCATATTTCACTGTCCGTGATTCTTGTCTCTTCTTTCTACCTCTCTAGGTCCCAACTTTGATTTCCCCACCCCTTTTCAGGTTAAGTAAGGACAGTCTTCAAAGAGGTGCTTTGGCTTTTGAATAATTCACTCAAAGTGGAAGTTATGCAAGGAAAAAGTATTAAGTATATTCCTTTGACACATAACTGAGAAGCTCAGTATTCAAAACATGAGTTGTGACATACTTACTGCAGCTTTGTGTCTTGAAGTCATACATCCTAATTCTTTTAATTCAGTAAAAATAGAGATGTGTCTACTTGTACCCTAATTTATTTCTGGAGAGGCTCGCTGCTTCCTGTTGTACATACTTACCTCAGCCAGCATTTTCAAGTACTTGCTTTCAGTTGTCTTATTAACCTTGCTTATTTTTGGTTTTGGGGTGGTTTTTTTTGTTGTTGTTGGTTTTTTGTTTTGTTTTTTGGTAAATAATCTGGTTAATGAGCTGGATAATATGCACACACCACACCTGTGCACACATGTGCCCACACATACTTTTACCTATTTGTCTATACAGTTGGACACCCTTTTGGGTGAAACAAAATGATATTTCCATACCAATATTAAAGGTAATTGAAGCTTGTTCTGATAGACATAAGTGCAGCCAGTTCCCATAATCTTACATGTGAATGCTCTTTTAATAATTGTATAAATCCTCTGAATCCATTAAATATTTTCTTTGGGAGTAGTTGCTGTTTGTGTTATAATTGCTGTTTTGATAATAATAAATTGTCTTGAGTGTGTAGACTTTGAAATAGTTCCTATTATACTTGCCAATTTTCAAGCTGTAAGGAGAAATTCAGGACAAGAAATGTTTGAAACAGCATTTTGATGTTACTGCATAGGCAGGTAGACCAAAAGAAACCCATTCTTTTCATATCATTGAATTGTAATCACAGTTCAGAAAATTTTTCTTGGCAAACCATGAGTAGGAGATAATGTTTTTACTAAAGAACTTCTAAAAGATTATGAAGGATATTATGCAGATGGGTTGCTACACTTGGAAACTTTTCTTGTTCCATATGGCTTATCTGCAGTATACTGTTGCTCAAAGGAGGCATTCAGTCAGTCAGCTACTGCTGATTTTTACTTTAACCATTGCAGGTACGTGAAGAAGTATGTGTGGGAGGGTGTGTTTGTACATATATATGTTGTCACTTGAGTGAGGATTGAAAAAAGCATTTATATACCATAAAATACCTCTTTAAACGTTCTAACATAGAACTGTATTTTTCTTGGTTTTACCCTTAATTTTATTTGTTACAGACTGCATTCCCTGAAAGATCTATAAAATATATTTAATTTATATGCTAAGGAGTAGTTTCTGCTTCCTGAAGATGAACACAGATCTACTCTGTCTTTAGTTTTTAATAAAAAATGGGAGGTTGAAAAAAGCGTTTATATACCATAAAATACCTCTTTAAACATCCTAACACAGGACGTTTCTTGGCTTTGCCCTTAATTTTGTTTGTTGCAGACTGCATTCCCTGAAAGATCCATAAAATATATTTAATTTATATGCTAAGGAATAGTTTCTGCTTCCTGAAGATGAACATAGATCTACTCTGTCTTTAGTTTTTAATAAAAAGGTTGAATAAGATCAGCTTCGACTGGCAATTTCATAGTCTTGAGTGGAAAAATTCACTTGATGCTACTTCCCATGAAACAGGTAAAATGAAAACCTGCTCGCTATAAAACTTAATAACTTATTAAGTTCTATGGGAAGTGAAACAAAGACAAATGCATCAAATATCAGACTTTGAGAGCTTGGCTTAGCTTTCACTGTGGACACAGTATTATCAGTGCTAATGGATTGCTAATCATTTTAAGTCTCAAGAAGCTCTTTTAGGAATGAGCAATCCAGCTTGTTTGTGGGTCAGCAACTGCATTATAAAGTCCACAATTTACGGATAGAATTTCTCAAAAATCACAAATATGAGTAAGGAGTTCCCTTCCTATGCTTTCTAGTCCAGAGAATTGTGTAACATTCTGGGAGTGAAGAGTGGATTTTATAGCCTGTGAAATTGTTATTCTTAAGTAGCTGCTTGTGGTGTATCTATTTAAAATCAAAGTTTCACAGCAAAGATGCTTCAAGCTAGAATTGAAGCTTCATACCATGTCACGGCTAAAAACCTTTTGTATGTGTTATTTTATATAAATGAGAGTTTGAATCCTGAGTGCCATCTTTATCATATCTTGCAGGAATTTGACAGCTAGCCTTCAGGTTTGGCAAGCTAGGGATACATGTTAAAATTTGCCAGATACTGGAAGTGCTCCAACATTTGAAACAAGACTGTGTCTTTTCTTAGAGTGGTATGTAACAGGGACACTGATAAAATTTCAAATCATGAACATTTTTCATCTTTAAATGATGAATACCTTTGTGTAAAACTGAACATAGCAGAGCATTACCTAAAGGGCTCTTCTATTTTATGGTCTATTGCTAGGCAGGCTCGTAATATTTTGTTTGTAAAACCCTGGAATAAGTAATTAATCCTAAACCTCCTTTTTTTTTCCCCCCTAACATATTTGGCCAAGAAATATAATAATTGTATCCAGCTTTGAAGTACTGTACTCAGAATTTTTGATGTCTAGATATTTTTGCACAATATAAATTACTTTAAGAATACCACCACTAGCTGAGCACAGGTGTGGAAGATATTATTTAAGTAAGCTAAAAGTAGAGGATGTCAATTTTTTTAGATTTTACTTAGTGTACATTATTTTGGTTGGGGAGCCTACCAGAAAGATTGGTGAGGCCTTGTTCTTTAAGTAAAGTTAAGCTTTCCAAGTTGCTTAGCTCATGGAATGTCTGTCATAATCTAATTTGACCTCCTGTGCATTTCCCTGAAGTTTTGAAAGCTGGGCATCACTCTGCTTTACTGTGCTGTTTTGGGATGTATGTATTTGCGGCTATAATTAGAATGTGAAATTCTAGCTGGATAGCATAGCGAAATGTAATTGAAAATGTGCTGGGGGTACTGAAAGGAATAGTATTGGGGCTAAACTTAAGTAGCCTCCTAACTCAGAGGAAAGGAAAACAGCTTGATAATGAAATTTGCAGATGCTGCGGTGGTTGAAGGTGAGTGCTAATAGAGCCTGAGGGAAATCGACGTGATTTGTCAACATTGCATAAAATAATCCAGTACATCTAACTATGAAAAAAGAAATTGAAACCTACAGAAATAATGTTGATGAGCTTCAAACACAAAATGGTTTTTCTCTGACTGTTGACTTTTGAGCTACATGCTGCACTTAGGATTGACTCCTGCGTGTGTTTTAGGCAGTGGTAAAACTCTTAAGCCCAGCACTGCTGGGTCAGGGTCCAACTTTGCAGAGCCATGTTATTACTTAGAGAAAAGAAACAGAAATGACGATGCTTCTGAAGCCAAACTGACTTGCAGGAAGTTTAAATACTATAAATAGCTTTCAGTGACTTTAAGCATACTCCTTGGCTACTTGAATGTGTTTTATACATAATAGGGGAGAAATGACTATATGTAAAGGATGATACACCATAGTATTGTTCAGGATGATGAAAGTGATGAAGAAAAAATCCAGCCTGCTTTTAGGCTCAAGCTTCTTGGCCATAGTATGTAACAGGAAGCAAATAATAAAGCAATTGTCATGCTTTCAGCATGAGTTTTTGCTGTATGTAAAGCATTTAGTGATGCATGTGGTTCTTGCCAGCTGATGTCTCTCTCTGCTGTGGGAAGGGAGCTGAACTGCGTTAGAGGAATATGCCCTGTCTTCTCTCACTGATGTTTCACATAATAAGAATGAAAACTGGGTGGGAGTCTGGTGCTGTGACTACTGTATTTGTCCTTCATTTTGTGAATATCTCAGAAAAAAGGTGTGGCTTTTTGAGTAGGATGTGATTATCAGTGGTGGCTGAGGCAATGGTTTGCTGCTGCCAGAAAGGACAGGCCGTTCTGCCTACTTTGGATCTGTGGTGCTCAGCCCCATACAGTGGAAAAACACCTTATGCCTGCTGTGTTTGAAAACAAACCCAGCAAAAACAAGTCAAATAGAAAGTGGCCAAGGAGAGTTTTCTGTCATTTTAGTGAAGAAAAAAAAAAATGACTTACTGCAGGCTCAAGCAAAGATCAGAGTGTTGGTGTAAGGGTAGTCTCTAGGATCCTGCACTTTCTGTAGCAGTAATTTGTTACTGTCAGGCAGCTCGTCAGACTGCTCCCACAGAGATTTCAGCAGTTCCCTTAGAGCATGGGGAAATAACCTTAAAGCATGGATCTCTGTAATCCTCTGCACAGATGGAATGTGAGACTGATCCTGAAGGCTACGGTACGGCTAAATAGTTCTCAGTTATCCTTGGATCTCTATTTCAGGAATTATTTTCCTTTGTTCCTGAACACTAGTAGGAAAGGCACTGTTGCAACCTGAGCTAGTTGGTACTGGCTTTTGCATTTTATTTGCAACTTCACAATCTTTTGCCTCAGTGATCTTATGGTTATTCCTATCGCAGATGACAGGGTGGTACTCAGTCCTGTCCTTCCTGCACAGAGCTGTGTGAGCCCTTGGTGACTGCACTGGGGGGTGAGGAGCCTTTGGAGTTTGGTTCCAGTGGCAGCTCTGTCCTCTCCCTCTCCACTGTTGCATGGCAGCTCTCTAGAGCATCAGGAAACTGTTTAACTGGTTATCCTTTTGATAACTGTGGTGTCTACTGGCGCAGCAGTAATATTTGGCAGTACTAGTGGAGCCTTTCTGTTACTTCAGGCTTGAGGAATACTTACACTTTTTTAAACTACATTTTTTTTTTTAAAGTATTTACTCCAAATTTGTGCTGCTTCATGGCTTTTCCGTGCTCTGACTGCTACAGCAGAAACAGAACTAGTCACAGGTTGTAAGTGAAAGGTTTACCTTTTCCAAAGGAAATCACTTTTCATTTGAATCTTAGTCAAATTTTGGAAATGGTTTTCTTCACGATTTGGAATGAAGCACCAACAAAAATCCTGTTTGGCCAGCTCCAATAGTAAGTGCAAAAATAGAGCTGTTAACATGATACATGGTAGCATTGCTAGCAACAACCATTTCCTTTTTGTGTAATATTACAAGAAACCCAACACTGAAAGTGTTTGGAATGAACTGACACTTTTTTGTACTTCATAACACTTTTACATATGAGATCATCCTACTTTTTTTTTTTTTTTTTTTTGCTTTAAGGCAGAAAAATATTATTTCCTGAGGTGACAATAAACATAATCAGGTTCTCTACAGTTTTGCCAGAGCTGGTAAGGAGCCCAGATCATTAATATCATAAGTTTTGGCTTTTTAACCACACTCACTGAATTGGAGCACAAAACATGCTGAGTGTGCTCTTTTAACCGTTGGCAACACGTCCTTTCAGAGTCGGATGTGAAAAACAGGATCTTTCATGAGGAGGAGGACAGTTGGGGGTTGTCACTTTACTTCATCTCTGGTGTCAGTAATCTGTTTATTAGCTGAGAGTTTCTGGTTTCCAGAACTGCTGATGACCAGTGTAAGTTTGTGTGAGAGAAGCTGCGTGCAGCTGGGCTGGAACAAGCCTTGGAGAAGGTGGTGACTTGATTTCACGCTGTGGAGACTCAGCAGGCTTAAAGCTCCCGCATTTCATGTTTCTCTGTTGGATATTGTGGAAGGAAGCATATGCTAAGAGAATTACATTGTGATGGTTGAATATCATCATTGCTTCCTCATAGATAAATAACTCAATGTATTTTGACACTCTCTGGTATCTGTATTATTGGTTTCAGTAAAATTTATGTTGAATTGTAGAGAGAAGCTAATTATTTTTGTTGTTGTTGTTGTTGTTGTTTTGCAAGAATGCCTTCTTCTGTTCCTTAGATGCTTCTTGCCAAGGCATGAGTCTTTTCTTAAATTAGCAAATGCAGAGCAATTTAAAAAGTACTTTGCATATGTGTGGGGAAGTTCAGGAAAATATTAGGGCTCTTGTACCATGTGCTTGAATGTAATATTTAAACCTGTCATAGCTAGTCCAGCCGTTCTCGTACAATGTTTTCTGAGCTCTGCCATTCAAAAAAACCCCCCCCAAAAACCAAAACAAAAACACAAAATCCCCTAATAGTTATAATATTTGCATATTTCCGTTTTACACAACGGAAGAAAAGCAGTTGAAAACTTCTAGGTCATTCTGCAACATCAGGATGAGCACAGCTGTTTGCTTCATTCTTTTAAAAAAAGATTTTGTACCTGCATTGGTTCCTCTTAAATACTTTGCATTGTTTTCTGACAAAAATCAGTACTTTTCTCTCATCAGTAAGTTAATCCAGTCTAATATCAAAGCTGCACAATCTCAGCTACTGAAGGCACAATACAGTGTGTTGGCAAACATGTTGGAACAATTTCCAGTGATTTTGGCTAAGTCTTAGAGGAAGTGGAAAGTAATACAGATTAACTCAAAAGGCTTTGCGTTCCCTTAGATGATGGGGAAAACAAGACTTAACTTTAGAAAGTAATTGCAGTGAGCATCCAATAGCAAAATTTGAAATTTAATGGTTTTTTTTCCCTCTTGTAGTAAGAAAATTTATGTTCTATATTATGAGCCTCAACTGCAAAAACTCTGGTTTTATTCTGAAGAAGTTTGTGTATCGCAGCAGAGAAATAAACCTTTCTTCACATGGCACAAATATTATTTGATCTCACTAATTGATAGTCCCCATCCCCCCCCTTATCTTCAGAGTTAATAAAATTTCAGTCTCTGTGATAATATCTTGGAAATAGCTCACGGAGAGAGCGAATTTTTTCCATTAATCAAAGAAATAACAAATCTGAGGTATAGAGAATCTCGAGGGCGGAGTTGAGACTTGTTTATGGCGTTTGGCATTCCAGTGTCCCCACGGTTCCCAGCAGTCACGGCCTTCCCTGTTTTCCCCCGAGCCGGGGCCCGTTATCGCGTCTGGCTCTGCAGCCTGTGAGAAAGCCGAGGCCGGGCTGTCTCGCGTAGGCCTCGCCTGCCCCTGCGAACAGATTACAGCATTCCACTTGTTAGTGCGAGCCACCGAGCAGAAATGCTTTACTATTATGTTACTGGGCAGTGATAAAGTTGGCAGTCTTTTTATGGTTAGGTCCTCAAAGTGCCAGTTCGTGTTGTAGTGATAAGGAGACAGAGCTTTGGATATCAGACCCAGACTTATTATCTGTAACAGTGAAGCGAGGCTTAAATCCTTCCACAGTGACAGGAACCCCATCTGGAGTGAAGCTTTCCAGAATCGTAAACGGGAGATACTGAGGCATTTTCCTTCCTCATGAGTCAAAGCGGAGTTAACCCCATTGTTAGCAAAAATAAAAATAACAGGTCGCCGCCAAGAGGAAGGATGCAATTTTTATATTTAACTAAATCTCTTCCTTTATATTACAGCTTTGAGTATCGTTTTCAGACAGATCCAGGAGGATGAGTTGGAAGCATTACGCTTAAAAGCGTTCATGTCGCTGGTTTAGGATATTGAAAGGAGCACTAATGAAACTCTCGTGCTGCAGTACTTAAAATTGCTCTAATATCTTTCTTAAAGGAGATGAACTAGACAGCATGTGTGTTTCTTGCAAGGTTTTTCTTTATAGTATGTAAATAAACTTCAATTGTGTGTTGGGCGCTGCCTGTGCGTGCCGACACTGAGCACCATTTAAAGACATAACTTGGATTCTATTTACAGGATCCTGTGGGCTGCAGGGGTTAAGTGTAATCCAGATTATACAGTGTTAACACTTTCCCTA
>NW_010321163.1:60445-87877 GCF_000700745.2 Antrostomus carolinensis
TGACTTGTTGGGAAGGGCTGGGAGAGGGATAACAGGCTCCGACCTTGAGAGGCCGATCAGTCGGCCCTTGTATGGCCAAGTCCATATCGGTGTCCAGCGGATTGGTCGGAGGAGCAGGATCGGTGCTGTGACAGGTGCTGGAGGGAGCTACACCTGTTTTCCCCATATGCTGATTTAGTGATTACATTTTTGTGGGAGTTCCAGATACTGTGTGGGATACGTGGAGCAAGCCAAGAAACTTGAGAAGGAATTATAGCTTATGGTGACCTGTGATATTAAAGAATTTCAGGCGGCATCATTGAATTTTCAAGTATTGCTTTAAAACCAAAGTAGAAATAGTCAATATTTTGCATGTATATGAATAGTGAGATAGTCTTGTGTACTTTTTATTGTACTAAAGCTTAGTAGATAGCACTTTTAAGATAAAACTCTAATGAATATTGTAGTCTAAAATATAGTTGTGGGGTTTTTTTTAAATCAGAAGTTCAGTATGTTATGGAAACATACCGATACATCTGTATAACTTCTGTAGGAAAACGTGATTTCTTCATAATGCTGAGAATGTTTATGTGCAGATTTCGAATCTTTAGGGTTTGTAGTGTTCATGGAACATAAATAATTCCTCACAAAATAAAACGCACAACTCCCCTCATGCCTGTATAATCCTGCTGTTGTATTATGTACTACTAATGTGTACCCATTTAAAAATTTATATTACTTTCCTTTTGAAACTTCTTTAAAACCTAAAAGATTTTTCCAGAGGTAGCATTTTAAATCTTGGTTTGTTAAAAATGAGAGCTTGCAAAGAAAGATTTCTGATTGTGTAATAGGGTGAGAAAGGAAAACAACATGGTATACAAATATGTTTTAAAATTTGGTCATGAGACCTGTAGTTTCACATCCTTTCTTTCAGTAGCTTATTTGTAATGCCCAGATTGTAGACAAGTTTGTTGGGTTTTTGGTTTTTGTTTTTTTTCCAGGGGATGTTGATGCGAGCTCTCCATCAGAAAACAGGAAGCAGCCCAATAAAGCAGTTGCATCAAGCTAGTCTAAAGGAGTCTGAAAAAACTTATATTTAGCAAACTAAGTCATTTTAGAGAGGGATTATGTAATTTCTTTTTATAAGTCTTTGCAATTCTTGTTATCATGCAGGAGGACAGAAGTGCAGGAAAATCCTGCCTTTATAAACAGCACTTAGACTGAGTGTTACATTTGTACTGCCAGTGTTGAACTCAATCGAAAATTTTAGCCACAATGTTCCTCAGAGTTTAACTATCTGCTCTTTAAAATGTGAATATTAAATGCTAAAATCAATTTATTAAAGATCCAGGACGCTGGCTTTTAGTTACCAGTGATGACGTTGACTCCTTTGCCATAGGCTTGAATGTTCCTTGTATGTCAGGCAACTTTACTCCATCAGCCAGTATCTAAAAAGGGTTTTGCATGGAATGCTGGAGAGATGAAGTGGGTGTAGGTTAAAGTGACCCATGAGATGGCACCTGGGAGCGGCTGTGCCTCTGAATGAACTTTTTCTGTTTGTGTACTATGCCACAGTTTTGAAAGACTAAGCCTGTCTGTTGAACAGTGAGTTTTGTCTGTGAAAGTTTCATGTAGTTTCAGTGGCTCTGAATGATGCAGTAGTATACAAAACTTCTTGGCAAGTTAGTATGATTTGTATGTGAATTTTCCAATTGTATTTCAGACCTTAAGAAAGAAAGGCCTTAATGGTTGTGAGAGCCCTGATGCTGACGATTACTTTGAGCACAGTCCACTATCGGAGGACAGATTCAGCAAACTAAATGAAGATAGTGATTTTATTTTCAAGCGAGGCCCTGTAAGTACTTTTATTTTATCTCTACTTTTTATTTGTTGATCCTTTTTATTAACTTCATTATTTAGGCTCTGAACAAGAAGGAACACAGAGGGTGCGACAGCCCGGACCCTGACACTTCATATGTGCTCACGCCACATACAGAAGAAAAATATAAAAAAATTAATGAAGAGTTTGATAATATGATGCGGAATCATAAAATCGCAGTGAGTACTAAAGTATGGTTTGTGCTTCTATTACCTGCATGAGAATTTTCACAGTGTTTGCTTACCACTGAATACCACTGCAAAGACAAGAGGATGTAATGGTTTGAGAAGGGAATATATGGTTTTCAGGAAAAACGAGATGCTGATACTTGATTTTGTTACATTCTACCTTAAAGGATAAGAAGATTTATCTCTAGCTTCTCCTTTGCACTCAGTTTTTCATACCTTGTGAACATGAGGTAACATTTCTGAATTTCAGGAGCCTAACTGTATTGCCTAATCCTGCCTAAAATACTTCTATAAAGATAGATTTTGTCGTGGGCTGTAGGATAGTTTATTTACATCTGGTAGCTCTTTATCTGTCAATCAATATTTTACAATATGTTACAAGCAGGCAAATATAGTTGGATTAATTTTGTCATCAAATCAGTGGAATTTAGTTTGCTGAAGACTAGATGTGGAGAGGCATTTAGATGTTTAAAGATAAAGCTCACAATGGAAGCCTCGAAAGATTGGTGTCTTACTCCTGTTGAAATTCTAACAGATACTTCCTTCTCCACTGAAAGATCTTTGAAAACCTTCTCCCAAGTACTTAACACATTTGCAGCCTTAAATCAATTAATTGTTTTAGAACAATGTGATCTATCCCATAGTGTCATGGGAGGATCATTTTTTATTTTAATGTTATCTAACTAAAAAATGAGATTGTCATTGTCTGAACCCCATATATTTACTGGGCAGATTATTCATGTTCTCCTCAGTTGCATATATCCACTTCAAGTTGAGGCTCTAAGGCAAAAAGATTTAATGGAGAAGGAAGCTTGGAATAGAATTTTTGGGCTCCAGAACTCAAGAAGTTTGGAGATAATAGTAGTGTAAATTTTCTGTGTTTTTCGTGGAGTTGTACATGATGACATTTAATTTCCATCTACAAAAAACAATTAGTGTTGAGTATTACAGGGGAAGTGTTTTCTAAGAAAA
Source organism: Antrostomus carolinensis (assembly GCF_000700745.2). Classification (NCBI taxonomy): domain Eukaryota; kingdom Metazoa; phylum Chordata; class Aves; order Caprimulgiformes; family Caprimulgidae; genus Antrostomus; species Antrostomus carolinensis. The sequence continues at coordinate 63,464 of NW_010321163.1, forward strand.
CTGATACAGGGCTCTGCCACAGCCTTTGAGTTTTGTAACACTGCAAATAAAGTAAATGGACTGGCTGGGTTAATCAGCACAGACTGGGGCAATTGAGTAATGTGTCCCCATATGACTTGCTGATACTAGAATTTATTTTGTTGTTCAGAGCAATGAGGCCAACTCTGGGGACTTAACATCAAACTGACAGTCATGACACCCAGCATCGCTTCTTTTTGCAAGTTCTTTATACTTGAATGAAGCCAATATCTTTAGCTCCTGCTTTGTTTTGAAGCTTTTGATATCCAGCATTTCTGTGTTGAGATATCTTCTTCAGGCCTCATCTCTCAGAATAATACAGCTAAATTGCTCTCTTTTGATTTTCTGTGGTCTTTATGAACGGTCTAAATTGTCTGTGTGGACATCAATGTAAATAAAAGAGGCAACATTATTTTTTAGCTCTAATGTTCTGTATTTGTACCTTAAATTGGACCTGTTATGGATCTATTTCCAGTACTTAGGGGTCTGTATAAGAGCAGAGTTTCTTTTGTTCTAGTGCACTCATTACTGTCAAAGGATAGGAATGAGGCAAAGCGTGAAGAATTCAGTCGTAACCAAATGAGTACCATAGATGGGCAGAGGCAGCCTTTATTGTAAGGTGTGGGGGGAAGCTGTCATTTATTAATTCTGTATTGAGAAACCTACAGAAAAAAATGTTCCAACTGCTTCTAGCATTGTTTTAAGCATACTTCAGGTATTTCAAGTTTAGTTTGAGTTACTTGACAGCATGCTGTTTAAAAACCTTTATTTTTTTTTTTAGACATTAAATAGTTTCTTGAGGTAGTTTCCCATGAAAACAAATACCAGTACAACTTGTCATTAGTTAGATACTGTGCATGATTTGCCAGCGTTATGTTGCTATGCTTCATTACTTTTTCCTTTTGTCTGTGCCAAAATTTGATAATTATTCTTAGGAGTGCTTCACTAAGGACACTGTCATTGGCTCTCAGTTGTGAGAGATTTTGGTTCTTGTAGAAAATGTATGATGCTCTTTTAATTAGTATAGTTATTGTTGTATTTCTAATATTATCAAAATTGTCATGCAGAAGTATCATTCAAAGGAAATTTTAAGCTGCACGTGATAAAAGTGCATCTTTTTCAGTGTGCTTGCTGGGTCATGAGTGTTTGTCATCTGCATTTGACCTCTAAATTAGAACTATTATCTCTCTACTATGTCAGTAAATACTAGCAAATTTTTACCCTTAAATTGTACCTGTTAGGCTTTTGTTTCCAGTAATTACGAGAGTTGTGAAAGAAAATGGTCCCTTTTGTTTCAGAAACTCATCACTGTCAAAGGACAGGAATGAGACAAAGGCCAAAGAAGTTAGTCATAACCAAATGAGTACCATAGATGGGCAGGCATCTAAGCTTTTGATTCAAATAGTTGTTGAATAACAAACATATACTTCAGAAAAATAGTTGCCTTTTAAAGAATACTGTACAAATTTAAAAAAATAAAAAATAGAGTGGTTATTCAAGCAGGGCTTTGTGGAACACAGCTCAGAATAATGATAATTTAAATGTTTAAATTCAAATTACTGAGCTTAGTGAATTTCTAAGGATCTGTATACTTTTTAGTGCATTGAAAAAGTTTGAGATCAGTAGCAATATTTTGTCAAGATTATTAATAGAAAATGTTATTACTAACTTCTCGGGTTTTGTGTAATAACTGACTATACTGTGCATGTTTATGCTTACATTTTGAAGGTGCGACAGTTCATTGATTTGTAGACATGTGTATCTTGTCATTGCTTTGTAATAATCCACATTAACTGATAAATTTGTTGTATATCCAAGCTTGTGAATTCATATGAATATCTCTTTTTGTATTTGAAATTTGAGTATTTTAGAAGTTTGAGTTATTCTTTTGGAATTGTATTTACATGTTGTATAAGAATTTAACACCGTACTCTACAACAAATGGATGTTTTAAAATTGTATGCTTAATATTTAAAACTAACATAATTAACTTTTTCTTTTAAACCTGAGTAATTCTTGGCAAACTTTAATGTATGTTTTTATAATATGCTATTTCTGCAAACATAGTTAATACTAATGTTGTGTGTATTCCTTGTCATTTTCCCTCCAGCCTGGCTTGCCTGCTCAGAACTTCTCGATGTCGGTTACAGTTCCAGTGTCCAATCCCAACACTTTAACCTACAGTAACCCAGGGAGTTCCCTTGTATCCCCATCCCTGGCAGCCAGTTCATCGTTAACGGACACGACCATGCTCTCCCCACCTCAGACCACCCTGCATCGGAACGTATCACCTGGGGCCCCTCAGAGACCACCAAGTACTGGCAATGCAGGTGAGATTTCAGTACTGTTGTGCTTTCCTTTTACACCCTTTTTAAAAAATTATTTTAAAATAATTTAGAATTTTAATTTCTTTAAAAATTATTTTAAAAAAACCCCAAACAAACAAATAATAAGTTCTTAATAGTATTGTTGTACTTTTTTTGTTTTAATGGCTTAAGTTTTGAAGTACAAAACGATACGATACTGTAATGAGAACAACTTAGTTTAATGCTCTGGCTTATTTTTATTAGGTGGAATGCTGGGGACAACTGACCTCACAGTGCCAAATGGAGCTGGTACCAGTCCAGTTGGTAAGTGTAGTATCATGTCTTTGTTGAAAAATAGCATTGTGGTTTTAGTTTCACAGTTACTCAAAAGCAATTTTTTATTTTTAAGTCTTCAGAAAAAATAGTTGTGGAAGAATGAAGGTTGTAATTTTTTTAGTTGCCTTGTAATTTTCAGGTCTTATGAATTCTTATCTGGCATTTAAGATTTTACTGCCATGCCCTTTCCACTTCAGTAATATTATCATCTTTTATTTTAGTGGTTTTCAGCAGTAGTGTGCTGCTCTTGCTGTTTTTCTTTACAGGTGTAATTACAGCACTCTAAAGAGATCTTATGTTCTCCAAATTTCTTACTTTGTATGAAATTCACTGTGCTTACTAAGCTATTACAGTAAAGACAACTCAGCAGTGTTCTCAACTTCAGTATTCAGAAGACCTGGATGTTTGATACTGGTTGTGATGCCAATCAAAATGAAGAAAATACAGACTATATTGTTTGTATTGCCATGTGTATCTTGCTAATTATCTTCTAGCAGTTATACAAAGAACGCAATAAATCTTGGAAGCTGATAGCAAGGTTCTGTCTTAATTTTGGAAGATGATCAGAATTTCTTTCAAAAACAAATTATGGGTTTTGCCAAAAATCAAATTCACAGTATTTTTTGGTGTTCAGTAAAAAGATATGATAGCTCTTTTTCATTTAAATAATGTTTTGTCTCCCCTAAACAAAATTTAGTATTCCGATAGAGGGTGATCAGACATTGAAATTTATCATGCCACAGAAAGACAAAATAAATGACACTTCCTTCATATTCCTTCAATTCCTTGAGATGTCTTGGTAACTGAAGGTCAGTTTTGGGAATACACATAACTCTTGTTGGTATGTGTTCAGAAGAAGGAATTAGAGAAGCAACTGTTGACCTTTCACTGTTAGCCCACTGGCTACTTAGTGTGGCAACTGGGAAAAAGTTCTTTGAAGATGAAGTCAGGCAGTTAAATTTATGAATAAAAAATGCTGTAACTACAAGGCTGAAAGCACAGGATGGACTTTTCTACTCTTCATCCATTCTTTGGGTATGTGCAGCAAAGATATGAAATATTAAAGTGTGGTTTCCATCAGGTAAGCAAGATTTTATGTGGAGGAAACTTTTGCAGTTGAAAAAAGATGACTATTTTTAGAAACTGTGGAGGTCAGAAGTTGATTTCCATAGTATTTCTCAAGTCAGACTAAATAAGTTTATTATCAAGCCATTTCAGGCCTCTTCCCAAATCAGGCTTTAGTAGCAGCAGCCTCAGACTTAAGACTTCTTCTTTCAATAAGCAAATAAAACAGTTGTTTACAGCACTTGCTATAGAATATTAAACTGTAGAAATACCCAGTTACAGCAGCTTGGTGAACATATTTAATGCAGCAAAATGTTTTCCTTCTTGGATTTATTAATAGTTTATCTGAAAAGTGAAAATACATCCATCGCTTATCTCTGACTTTCCAGAACATCGCACCCAAAATGTTGCACACATACCCACTCATTTCTAGAAAGACTTTTTCATACAAGAGTTGTGGCTATACAGGAACAGTGGAACATCTATAAGAGGTACCTCTAGCAGAACTCAAATACCTGGTTAACACTAGATTGCTAAGCCACAGTTTACCCTAAGTTGTCAGAGCTCCTCTTTCTGCTAGTATATGGCATGGCTTCTTCTAAATACAGTCAGGTGCACAGTAACCTTCTCAATTGCAACAAAAATCAAGAAACCATCCATAACCAGATTGAGTAAATCTGCTAACTTGTCAGTCTGAGCTTGACAGTTGCTGTTCAGTGTGTGTATCAAGTTAATTATGTCTGCAGGGAACAATGATTTTAGTTTCTTGCTACTTCTGCTGTAGAATTCACTTTAAAATATATTCTTTTAGCTTTCAGTCTTGTCTTTTAAACTTCTTAGGGATGTAGTTGTGAAAGGTTAAATTTGCAGCTCACAATTTATAGGAGAGATACCAAAGATAAAGTTGAAGTACTGGCATACCCATATTCTTAGATATTCTCTTATAAACAAAGGAAGAACCCAAGTCTTACTCACATCATGAAGTTTTGAGCATTTGAGATTTTGTTCTTATTTCATTGAAATATGCACCTTTATGCCTGAGTAAAAAGCAAGTAAAGGTTAATCTTGCGTAGTTGGGACCCAGTTCAAAGATGTTGCATAAAATGGCTCCTATTTAGTTCATGAGTCTTTTTCTCAAGTCCTCTGTAACTTATATGATATGATTTGCTTTCGCAGTCAATCTGCCAACTTAACAGTTTTTCTGTGGAAAATAACTTTGAGTAAAAATATCTGCATGTTGTAGCAAAGATTGGTAGGTGGGTTTTTTATGTCTAGAACAGAAAATTTTGTGATCATTTTATAACACTGAGAGCTTGTTTCACATGCAGCTGTCATAACTCTGAAAAAGCATTTTTATTTTGTAATAATTTTAAATTTTACCCACCACATAAAAAAACATTTGCTGAAAATTTTTACTTGGCAAGTATATAAGTTTTGAGAGGGGAAAAATGTCCAGCATTGTAACAGTGTCTGCTTTTGAGCTAATTTATGTCTTCTGTTAATTAGATCAAATGTTTTGCAGCTAGGATTTTCATGATAGTGTTGACCATGGTCAGTGTTAAACCCTGTTCAGTTTGTGATGGGCATCTAATGCATCAAGAATCTCATATCACTGGGATATGTGCAACTTGCTGTTTGTTGTCAACATCATCATGGCTTGAACACATGCTGCATGTCTCTGTTGCTCCTTTCAAAAGGCTGTGGATTCTAATTAGGCAAAATAGAGCCTCATTTGCTCCAAGTACTCAAATATGGGGAAGTTTCTTTGACTTTGAACTGAAAGGACTTGATGGATGGATGGATTGCATTCAAATTTGTCATGAGGTCTGCTTCACTACGTCCCAGTAGATTCAGTATTACACCTTGAATCATCCAGAGGTTGCCAATGAAGTGCACTTCCAGTGCAGTTGTCCCATTCCTGAGGACTCTCGGAATTGGAAGGACTCAACAGAAGCACTGCTGTTACTGTTACCCAGTCTCTACTTTTTCTTCCATACCTTTCACATGTGGCATTGGGCTGGAACCATGCAAAGGACCTGAGCTGGTTTTCATTTCCAAGGCTGCATGAAAGCCGTAAACCTTAAGACCTTTGAACTAAGTTTCCTAAGTTCTTCCCAGTCCTAGGTGATTTTGAAGGAGTTGTTGGAAGTGAGAGGCTTTATGATCTCACAAGGACACAATCTTCCTCTACATTTCTGTATCAGTGCAGTAGCCCTTCTGGTCAGTAATGCAGATTATGGACCCAGTTAATATTCTGGGAAATTATCTTTCCTCTTACAATTTTATCATCAGGAGAATGGATAAGAAAGATCTAATCTTCTTTTGAGTACTGAATTTCTCCTCTTTGTTCCAGAGCTGTATCTTCTCAAACATCCTCACTGATCTTCAGTTTCTGAGAATATGAAGTAACTGTAGGAATCCTGAATTTCTTTGAAATAGAGCTGAAGGATATACTTGCTTTTGTCTTAGGATCAGGAAGGGTTATGCAGAGGTGCAGCTGACAGCTTGCACGCACCTGTAAACTGCTTGTATATTGCCAGGAATCAAGACAGAGAGCTGTGAAAGGCCACACCTATAAATTATTCCCTTTGTCTTAAGGTCTTGGCTGGTTGGGAGAGCATTTTCTGCATGTCTGAGTATAAATATTTCAGCTTGGTCTTTCACAAGTCTGAGTCAAGTGGCTAATATGCTGCAATTTTCAGAGAACACCAGAAGGCTTCAATAACAAAACAGCTTTCTGTGCAAAGCTTTCTGTTCATGTTGTTTTCTTTATTAAATGGGACCCCAATAAGAAGTATCCTATTAACTCTTGAAAAACATACGTCTTGCAGGATTTTTGCTTGCAAATGGATTGATGCTATCAGCCTCTTCCTTAGGAAAACAGACTTCTTTCTCCCTCCACCCTCACTCTCAAACTCTCAGCCTGTATCATCTGCATCAGCTAAAAACCTTGGCATCGTTGTTGTAGATGACCACCTTAGGAAAGCAGCTATAAACCTTGAGGATATTCCTGCTCAAGGTTATGCATTACTGATGGTATTTCTAATCTGCTGTTCAGTGTGACAGGTAGCATCTGTCACAGGTAGTCTTTCACTAGACAGAGCTCCTCACTTCCTAGCTTGTATTGAAAGAGGTTTGGCTTAAGAATGTATCTTCAACTGATGCTAAATGCAGTGGACACAGGTTCTTGCTCTGTAACGTCAGTCGTGTTGGCATAATGGTTTGCTTTCTCTGATCTTTAAGATTACACAGGTAAATACAACAGTCAGTGTTTCACCCTTCTCCAAGGAAGAAGTTGAAGAATCCTTGAAGAACGCTGCAAGCAGCCTACTTACTCCTAGAGCTTCCAAGCTCTACTCAAGGAAAAGGAGTACTGAAAGTGGACTGCAGACCAGCTGCTTCACAGGGTGCAAGCTGAACCCTTTTCCTTTGCTTAGATGTTTTCAGCACAAAACAAAGTTTGATCCATCCATCATCCTCTGATTAGATCAGCTCACAAGAAATGACTGGCTGAAATCAGGATGAAAAATATGCTGGTAGAAGAAAACATTTGAGTGGTGCTTTTTTGAGTAGTGATTTGTAGTGGTTTTGGGTTTTTGTTTTGTTTAAATTGTGGAAATCTCTCCTTGGACGCCACGCATCCATATGTGGTCAGTTCAACCCCTGAACTACCCTTAGATTTTGGTTGAAATTTCATATGTGTTCATTATCTTACTATAATTTCTCATTTACTAAGAGGCATAAGACAATTCTGTATAGAATTTGCAACAGGTATAACAAATTAATTTCCCAGCTGAATTGAAGTGTTGCAGAGTATCTGTGAAGTCTCAACATTTTTATAATGTCACCTTGCCCAGGATGCACCACCACACATCCTCAGATGTTCTAAATTTATCACTTCTGTCATCCATTTTTGCCATTCTTTACATTGGTTTTGTATAGATACATAGAAATAAACAAATTCAGAAACAAAAACTTGAATTACATCAACTGTAAACTCTTCAGGTGACAAAAGCCCTAAAAGGCTTCCAGTTGCCACTGCTGATGTTTCACACAAAGTTGAAAAACACTTATATACAAAAGCAGTATGCCTTTATTTTAGGTTTGCTACCACATTCTGAATAACCCTGGTCTTGAAAAAGACCCATTTAAATGTTCTAAATAATCTTGAAAATAGTCTCTCCTTTTATGTAGCTTTAGGCAAAAAAAAAATTTCCAGCAACCTTGGAAATGAGGATTATTATTTTTTTTTTAGTTTTGTAACATGAGTAAGCATTCCTTGAGTCATCTGTATTTTTTTTGCTGCATTTTAGTGTCTAAAGAAGTATAAATCTTCTATGCTAGACATGTTTCAAAATCTTAAATTCCTGTATTATCTGAAGTTTCGATTTATAAAGATCAGTGCAAGCACATTTATTTTAGCTTCCTTGAGATGCTGTAGTAAATTCTTTCCAAAGCTAGCAGAGAACTTAGGCCTTTTGAAATGATCATAGAATCAGCAGTAGCTTCTGTGCAAAGCTGAAAATAGGATGAACTGCAAATGCTGAGGCTTTTGGGGGTTGTTTTTTTTTAAATTTATAAAAATTAAAGCTGTCATACTATAAATAAATAAATCATGCAGATAATGTGCATAGAAATGCTATTGTTGCATTTACTTAGAGTGTTTCCCCGCCTTGCCCCAAGGTCCTACATGTAAATATTTTTCTTAAATGGATTTTATCTGGTCTTCTGGATGCATAGTGAATAAATATATAGCTTATTGCAAACACAGTTTTCTATTTACTTCTAATTATGTGACATTTGTTGGGTTGTATGATGTCATCTGAAGCATAAATATTTATTTATTACCATTCTTATTTTTGCTTAATCTTATATTGCTTAGCTCCTTGCCCACAATTATTTTCCAAAACGATGTATAACTGTTCAATTTCTCCAAAGGTGAACCACAAAAAAAAAATTAATGGCATCAATGACTATAATTTATTCCTTGAGTAGTAATAAGTACATGGAGTACTTTCCAGCCACGTGTGTTCATTGTTTCAGCTAATGTGATTTATACAGTGAAATATGAGTCTGGCTTATGTAATTGAATGGTATGTCTTGGGCTGCAGGACAACAAATGAGATTATCTCTATTGTGTTTCTAAAGGCCAAATATACAGTTGTTAAAATGGGTGGGTTTCAACATTGAGCTTCAGAAAAGAAGCTGTTTCAAAAGTGAACATTTTCTGACTAAACTGGAAGTAGACTAATATACATTGGCAATGTTTGTTATCATAAAATCTAATTAAATTATAATTTTAATCCTTGTTTAAAATGATTCATATAATTGAGAACTTATAATTTTTACATGGGTATCTGGTTTCCAAATAAGTGTTTTGAAAATGCTTTCATAGTCTGTTTTAAAGAATTAGAGTTAAATAAAACTCTTCCAATGGAAGTAAAACCAATAGTCTTATCTTACACTTATGTAGGATTTTAGATTCTGTTTCCATTTTCCAGTCTGATAGTGGTTTTTAAACATAAAGCAGTTGTCTTTGGGGAAGATCTATAGTGGATGGGGTAGATACAATTTCTGTATTAGACAAAATAGCAAGTAGAATTTATGGGGTTATTAAAGCCTCAGTTTGGCAAACTGCCGTATAGTTGCATCATCCTGTAATCATTATCTTATTCTGGCTCCTGACCTTACTCTTAAGAAATACCATGCTTTTAGTTATCCTTTCACTCTTAACTTGTAATTTGATTTTCTTATTAGATTATTAACAGGAAAAAAGGCTTTAAGTTTCATATTAAAAATTAATATTCTACAGTCTTATTGCAGCTCCAGCCTATGAATCTTCAAATAATCAATATAGAGACTTCAGTGTTTGGTAAATGTTCAGTGCTTGCTATTTATTAAAAAGGACTGTTATTGGATTAATACCCATAGTATTATATACTTAGAACACTTTTTGTTTCTCCCATTCTTAATGTATTTTTTCTAAACACTTCTTTTAAGAAATGCTCAGCCTTTTGTCAGAGTGAACACCTTGGCTCTGCCCTGCTGCTGAATGATATTGCGCAGAGAAGGCAATGGCAAGGACTTTGTTGTTTTTGACAGCACCACTAAAAGCATGAAATGTTTCTGAAGGACTGGCAGAGCCTTGTAATAAAGGCTGCAGGAAATGACTGTATTGGGTGTGGAAGAAAGACACTGTCCAGATTTAACACACGAGCTACCGAAATACTTGAAAACAGAGGACAGGAAATGGTATCACAGGATAGACTAAAACGCTGCACAGAACTCCATTGTTTATGTAAAGTGTTATTGTTCTGAAGTTCAAATTCAATTCAGAACACCGCAGCTTTGGCATGTAAAAGGTAACACTGACAGCCTAGTGAGTAATAAAATACTATTTATGATTAGATTAAAGCCCAGACTTTTTTATAACAGTAACTTCTTCAAATATTCTGGCATTTTTGGTGAAAATGGAGGATGTTGTAACAATTTTTTTGGATACAATTTGGTGAAAATTATGCCATTTTCTAATAATTTTTCCTCCCTCACGTCTGTTTCCCAATCCACTTAATTTTTACTCTGTCCATTGTGCAAGATTTGTCTTGCAATCTGATGCTATGTAGACTGTCTGTAACTAATGTTTGTGCTCATTTATAATGGATAGGTATTAATGCATAATCATGTTTAACACAACTGTGATTCTGTGAAAACTGTCTCACAGCTTCAGGAACGTTGGGGGTAGCACAGAACTGAATTTCTCTTTCTTTTTTGTTTGTTTGGTTGGTTTTTCTGTGTGACATAGCTGCAGCTAGTCTTCACCTAGCAGTCAAAAGAGTATGTTTAGCTCTAGCATTCTCAGCTCCAGCCAAACTTTCCAACCACTTTAACTAAATTTTATCACTAACCTAGAAGCATCCCAATAAATTCTGTTGTTTTCTGCTGAGGAATGTAGATGCTTTAATCACAAAATGAGTTTTTGTTGTGGTTTTTAATACAGAAGGAAGAATGCTGACATAAAAAGCTTTTTCTTCTTTCTGCTTTCTGTGTTTCTTCTTTCCCCCATAACTTCTGAGTTAAATGGTAGAATAATCTGAAAATGTATTCCCATACCTCCCATACAAATGCTTCAGGAAAATGCTAAATTAGAATAACTCCTCCTTGCTCTGTTTAGCCTTGAAAAACTCAAGGGTCATATCTGATTGTCCATGTGTGGTCAGGCTTTTGGCACAGTGGGAAATCCACAAAGAAAGCAAATCCAGAATTTGGAATCCTGACTTTAAAATTGTGAACTTACTGCTCATCCATATGTGAACAAGAATACTGCGGGTTGCAAATTCCAGATGAGCAAGTTCTACCTACTAATAATTATTTTTCTTTAAAAATATTTAGCAATAACTTTGTCTCCAAAAGACCTTTGTAAAACTCAGTAGAATACCTTCATATGGGCACAGATGGGCTTTGTTACAATACTTACATTAATATTTGCTTTTTTCGTTTGAAATTGATAAAACAATACGTAGTATTCCATTTATGATGGAGAGGGAAAAGGGGAGGACTGCATTTGGCAGTTCCCCCCCATGTAACAAGGATCAGCAGTAGATGGAGGAGCATCCTGGTAAATTCACACCTAGGTTCTCAAATTATCTTAGCAGTGCCAGTCATCTTCATGAAGTATTGGGCTGTTACTGATACGTGTTATTGTTCTTCATTCTTGCTAAGCTTTAGAAGGCATTAAAAATTTTGCTAAAGGAGGTAGAATGTGACACTGACAACTTTCTTATTTTAATTGCTTTTAGATTAATATGTACTTAATGTAATAAAATTGGATTGGGCACAGGGGCCTATTCAAATTAGAATAATAATACAAAATTCATGCCAGTATGGTGCTAAAGGCTATTAGGAGAGAATTTCCCACACAGTGAACTTTCTGTAATAGACTTTCCCCTGAATTGTGACTATAAAGGCTGCTTTCAGAACTGCAGTGGTAGTGTAAACATAATCTTACTATGAATTGTAGTTATTTATACACATACATGCACAAGTTCTGTGCTGTGAACTGTAGGGTTCCTGTGGTGGTTTGACCCACAGTGGGACCATGTGGTCCTGCATTCACTCCCCCCACCTGGTGACATGGGATAGGAGACACAACAAATAGGGTATGGGATTAGGAATGAAGGACAGGGACAGCTCACTCACCAGTTATGGTCAGGGGCAAAACAGACTCAACTTGGGGAAGAAAAATCAATTTAATTTGTTGCAAATCGTCTAACTAGACATAACAGCCACATCTTACAACACCTCCCCCCACCCCTCCGTGAGCCTTCCTGGCCTCAAATCACTTTGCTCCCCATTTCTCTGTGCAGTGGCACAGGGGACAGGGAATGGGGGTTCAGTCAGTTCACCTCTGCTGCTCTTCCCAGCATCAAAGTCCAGGAATGAGATGTTCCAACGTGGCTTCCCATAGAGTCAGGGACCTTTTTGGGCTCAGCTTCTGGCTCCGGCATGGGGACATCCGTGGGCTACAGATTCACTCCCCACTCTGGGGGTCCACTCCTGCACTAGCAGCAAGTGGGGTCTTACTCTTGGGGTCCCAGTTCCAGTCACACTGCCCTTCAGGTTCAGCTTCTCTGCTCCAGCATGGAGTCCTCCATGACCTACATGTGGGTCTCTGTTCTGCTTTTGGGTCTCCATGGGCTGCAGGGGACTTTGTCTTCTCCTGCTCCCTATGGTAGGACTGGGTGTGGGTCTCTGTCTATCCTCCTCCTTCCTCTGGCAACAAAGCTCTCTGTCTGTCTGTCCTTTGTTTAGGCCGATGGTCTTTTGTTCAGGCCAGTGGCCTCTCCTCCAGGTTCTCTCCACCTTCTTCTTTTCAGGACAGTCCTTCCCCTCACCAATATGGATTCTCAGAGGTGTTTCTCTGGTGCCCACTGGCCCAGCTTGGGCTGGGGGGGGTCTCTGCCTTGGAGCCAGGGGAGCTTTTTGCTCTCCCAGGGTGGCCCTTCCCCCACTACCAAATAAACAGCCTCCCCTGCCACACACACACACCCAACACAAACCCTGTTCCCAAATTCCTCTCACTTAACTTTTTTTTCATTTGCAACTGAATACGGTGTGTGTATTTTGAGAATTGTTGCTATAAATATGATAAAATCATTGGAATATGGCTTTAAATTTTTTTCTGAGAACTATATTTTGGTTAACGTGACTGGTACTTTTGTCAGTACAGGAAAATGCAATGCCAGGCACTTAACTGATTTACTGTCTTGTTGCTTTTTTCTGATCTATTTTGAGTTTAATCAGAGGCCTGTTATCTTGAGCATATTCAACTCTTGGAGATATCAGTGCTGAAGCCAGGACCTGTAGGCTTTGGCTTGTCTAATTCTACTTAGAATAAGTATCAGGAGTAAGGTGGAGAAAAGACCTGTGTAAAATAAATTGTTGGGCTTAAATGATGTGTGTATCTGTGTCCAGAGCTTGGAATGAATTTGAAGGGAAAGGATTTGTTCCCCTCATTGTTGCTAAACATAATAAATAGACAGTATATATTTTGGAGACTGAAATTAATTTTATTAGAGAATAGATGACTGGCGTCCTGCAGATCTTGAAGATATTTGAAGAATGCATTTTAGAAATAGAGACTTTAAGAGCTAATTCTTTTTATTTTCACAGGCAGCAATTCAGTGTAGTTCGTATTCTGTGGGGGTGGGGATGCAGTGGGGTTGTGCAAAAGCACACACTTTTTTGCAAGCTCAGCCTGGAGGAACTTCAAAGGGCAAAATAAAAAACACAACAGATGTTATTAGAAATAGTTCTTTGGCAATATGCTCTTCTCAGCGTTTAAGCCACCACAGTGTGCCCTTGAGGTGATATTATCTTTACATATTGATCTTCTGGTGAAAGTGGTTTTTGTTTGTTTGATTATTCAATACTGTTCCTTTTGTGAGCAGTTTATTTTTGGAAGTTTTACAAAAGAAGTATTCTGTCATTAGTACACGTGCACCAGAATTTTGTATTGCTACTTCTCTTCAGTTTTATGGTACCTTTGTTTTTCCTCTTTCAGGAAATGGGTTTGTGAATTCTCGAGCTTCACCAAGTCTACTTGGAACTACTGGTGGTGGGAACGGCTTGGGCAAAGTCATGCCTACAAAGTCTCCACCTCCACCTGGAGGAGGTAATCTTGGAATGAACAATCGCAAACCAGACCTCCGTGTTGTCATCCCACCCTCCAGCAAGGGTATGATGCCACCACTGGTAAGTGAAAATATTTGTTCTGTGGCTGACTTTGTAAAAATGAAGTGTTTTGTCCACGTGCACAGGGAGAAACTCTTGTCTGCTTACTGTAGGTTACTGTACTACAAAGGTGTTTGGTTTTTGAGATTTTACTAATGAAAATCTAAGTTTTAAGTTGTTACCTTGGGAGAAGTTTCATTTGTAAGGAGATATATATATATATATATATATATTTTTTTTTTAAAAAAAATTTTTTTTAAGTGTATAATAGTGACCTGGTGGTTAAATGTGGTTACAGTGCAATCCTAGAGACATAGACTGGGATTTTGTTGTTTTGATTTGACATCTCACTTGACCTGGTACCGAGAACTTTGTTAGTTGAAGGATGTGGGTTTTAAAAAGGGTTATGGATTATTCTGTGGAGGAATGGCTGATCTTATTGGTGATGTGAACTGTATTAACATGCCCCAAAGCCCACTTCGTACCTGTTTTTCCTGGGTCATAATGGTTGTGGGATGTAAAATGTAGCTTTGGTGGTAATGATGGTGTGGGGGAAGTGCTTGTTTGATGTGGTGTACTGGAATGCAACCTTGTGTGTCCTATGGTGGATGTGATGTCTTCAGTGAAGACACAAAGCAGTAATGAGGGTCAGGCTCAGTCCCTGTTTGTATATTTTCAATACTACTGTGCAGTTTGTCATGTTGGTAGTAATGTTTGTTCAGCCTAGATTTGGAATAGCACACAAGTTCCGTGTCAGGCATGAAGCAACCACAGCACTGAGACCAGAACAGGTCTTTCAGGAAGAGTTACTCTGTTTTTCCTTTAATTTTGTTGGCTAGATCCTTTGGTCTTAGTCTTCTGCTGTCATGTAGAAATTTTAAACATCTATGTGTACATCTTCTGTTTTCTGTGTGTGGAATAATGAACCACAACCAAGAGGAGCAGGATATAAACGTGACAACTACTCTCTTATTTGTTTTTAAGATGCCACGAGTGCATGCATTTGTTACTGGTGTTCATGGTGAATAATGCAAAATTAATCCAAGTAACAAAAGCTATAATTATCCTCAGAGTAATGATTCTTGAAGTTTGAGGTTTTTCTAGGAATACTGAAGTGTAGAAGACATAGGAAATAACACTGGCTGATTTTTTTTTTAAAGTTAAAATTACAGTTTTAAATTGGAAATAGATACAAGAACAGGGTTTTGTTAATGCAGTTGTTCTGATGTTAGTAGTGTGCAGTATGTATTTACTGTTGTGTTGTTAAGAACAACATAATACTCAGTTTAGGTTTTGTCTGTTTTCTTGAGGCAATTAGAAAGAGATTTCAGAGTAGAGATGCTGGGATGGTATGATGGTTGGATGTGAAAAATATTTTGTTACTGAGCTGGATGTTTATTGGATCAGTCCAGCCAGAAACTGCTATGCTCCATATCTACGTGTGGTGTCCATGTGTAGCTGTGTCCTTGTCCTTACTAAGCTCTTTCTGCACTCGTTATGCCAAAGCATATGTTCTTTCAGTATGTTTTTTTTTAACTGACCCCAATTACTTAAAGTATTATACTTCCTTGTAGTAGTATTTACAGAATCAGGTGGCAAATTCACATTATTAATTAAAATAAATAAAAATCCTAAAGTGCAAATGTGACTTTTTCTTTCATTTTTGAAAGCAATGCTATTTTTAGTAACTGTGTTATCCCTCTTGTTTGCTGAGTACAGTCGGAGGAGGATGAATTGGAGTTGGTGAGTTTGGGCTACTGTTTGATGAGAGAAAGCAAGATGTTGAAAATATCTTTTACTGCAGTTTCTTAACTGTAGTTTCATTACATATCTTGAATAATTCCAGTGTTCCCTTGGTAGCAGACAAAAATACATTTGTTTTATCAAACTCAAAACCTGACCAATTCAAGTTGAAAATGCATCCAAAGTCCAACACTTGCCATTTGTAAACTTCTGGGTTTTTTTCCTGAAAAAATTTCTGTTTTTCTTGGAGGGAACATTGGAAAAGAGCCTTACAGAGTAACTGTCCATGTGTATAGGATATTTATGGTCTTTTATGTAAAATATAAATAACCACTTATCATCCCCTAAATTACTGGAATATTTTTAGAAAGTGGCTTCACTCACTAAGTTCTTCAGATTGTAACACGAGCCCTGTATTACTTCTCTTATTTGCAAGGAGATTACATCATTGCTGGTGAGGTCACCTTTTTGGAGTTCAGAATTATTTCATCCTGCGTGAGATTATCAAACCACAGGGGTGTTCCCTGTTTACCAAAAGGACTAGAGAATTGCAGATGAATAATTCTACCTTTTCCAGTGGAAAGATATTCTGCTTTTGAAAGGAAGCTCTTGGCATTTTTGTTTTTTCTATTTTATTTTTTTTTTCCCAAAAGGTTTTAACATTTGGCATTCTGTCTGGAAAATAACGTAAGGCTAAAATAATTCCTAACTTATTTTTAGAGCAATTTGCATATTGTTTAGCTGCTGTAGCAGAAACCATGCAGAAGATGCTGCATCAGAGTGTGATCGTGAAGACACACAAGGAATTCTGCCTATTCCATACCTTGATTTGTTTTTGAACATGGACCTGTTGCTAATATGAGGCTCTGATTGCATGAAAGCATGGAAAATGTAGTGATTTAGATAAATTTCTTGACTGCATGCTGTTGGTTGATATTTTTTACCTTAAACATCAGCAATAGATTTACAAAAGTAATTAAGGAGAAATGATTTTTTGAAAGTCAATATTTAAGTTTTTAAGGTTTATTGGAATGACTTGCAATTATAAATGGTTGTCATGCATGTTTTTCTCACCTTTATAGAGGAGTGTCTGGTTTCTAGTGCAAGAAATAGAGCTGGAATTCAATGTAAAAACACTTAATCAAAATAGCATTGCAGTTGGAATTAATGCAAAAGCCCTTGAGTTAAGGGATTCCTACCTGCTAAAAATTGCTGTGCTCTTTGCAGCCTGAAATAGTGCGACTTGCTGAAGGCAGGTTGGTTTATGGATATTGTGGGACCTCTAGTGGTGTTAAAAACTGGGCTCAGCTGGTGAGGGAAGAAAGCTCACACAAAGAAAATGTACTAGTGTCTTCCTCAAATGTGCAAAAGAAATAGGAAACCCACCTGCAATGTTATGTCTCTTATTATCCCAATTTCTGGTCCTAGAAAGCAGTTCCAAATCATGTCTGTGAATGTTGGTTCTGTGTGGTTGGAACTGAGCACTGAATATGAAAAACAGATAAGAACAGTAGCATAGCATGGAGTAAAGATACTGAATTATTCCTTTTGCTGCTATCAGTTTAAAAAATAATTTTAAAATTCCTGAAATTTGTCATGAATCTCCATGTACAACAGATATTTGACACATCTAAATATTTCTTAGCTTCTTTGTATGACTGAGTGTCCAGGAATGATATTCAGTCTGAATTACCCCAGAAAACCACCTTTATTAGCCACTCAAAAAACCAAAAAGATAAAAGTCCCATGGGGAAATCCTTTGGTCTGGATTGTTTCCCAGTATACTCCTCTAACTTTTCCATTATACAGTAATCCCAACTTTATAGGCTGCCATCCAAGAAAGCTTTGGAAAAAGGTCAATTCCTGACAGACACACAAATCTGCTCTAGTAACATACCTGTGTGCCAGACAAAGCTGGTCTCCTGGAGATTTTCAGAAGTACGTAAGTGATTTAAAGGGATAAATTACACAGCAAACCAGTGGGACTTCCTCTGTGGTTTAGGGCTTTGACATCTGGGAGCTTCAGCAGTGGGTGCATCTGCTGAACAAATCCCAAAGAGCCCCCAAATTCTTACCAGGCTCAAAAGCAGCCAGACAAAACAGAGATCAGGAGCCAGTGGAAGATTTCAGCCAATTTTAATACAGCAGCCATACATACATTTTTGTCCTTTAAATTGGAAAGATACAAGCCAAGGATTGATAACCCTCAATTCATCTTCACATTGAACAGAGATGTGTTTCTGGACCTGCTCATTCCCTTATTATAGAGGGAATCATGCATTGTTAATACTGCTCACTCTCTCAAGATCAGAGTGGAGGAAAAAAATGTGCTGCACGTACTGAAATACTTGTACACCTGCCCAAAAAAAAGGGGAAAAAAAGGAAAAAAGTAGTAGTAGCTTCAATCTTTTGAAGCTAGGAATTGGAACTTTGCCAAAGAGATGAAAAACTGCTACTTTCCTAGCAAGTATTTTTTCAGAGATAGAAGGAGGCTTGCTTTAAAAACATATTTTCAGCCATTTGAAATTCAAGTCCCTTAATCAGGGATGGTTCTGTAAGAAGGTAGAAATATAGGATGTAGAGACAACGACTTCTAGTATTTCTCAGACTTCTGTAGGTAAAATGAAGTATCTGATGTTTAAAAATGAAAAATGTGGCATTTCCTGTTCTTGGCAGTATGGGACGTGGCTAAATGGTGCTGAACTACATATTTTGAAGAAAGATTGAGAGTTGTCTCCATGAAGAGTAGTACATTTTGTGACAGAGCAGCTTTGCTGTCTGGTGGTATTCACCACACTGTTTAATACAAGGTTTTCTGAACAGCAAATTTGGTTGAAGAGCTTAATTTGAGCGATATGTTTGCTGCAGATGTTCATTCCGGTGTATGGGGAAAGTCAGGCTGTTGTTAAAAAGCCACATCGTGCCTACAGCCAGAACAGAGACTCTCAGACAATCTAGTTTAGCTCTTTTTCCTGTCAAAAAGCACAGTTGCTCTGTGTGAACTCAAATGTCATTTGCTTTGAAACGTATCTGCATTATAACAAGTACTTTCTCAGTTTGTCAGGAGCCATGGGAACAGCAAGGTTATTTTATCACCGAGGTCTTATCAACACAAATGTAGAAGATCTCTGTGTTCCTTTCAGGACAGGTGCAGTCAGCACAGTGTCAAAACTGGCAGCTAAAATTTTGAAAATTGGATAAACAACTGGGAAGTGGGAGACTCTTCTGGTGGAACTGCACCTCACCATCTGCACTAAAAGCCCTTTAAAAAATACCACTAAAAACTCTTAAATCATTTAAGAACTTCTGAGAATTGTTCTGTGTTTCCCTAAGAAATTGCATTTATTTTTATGTCCTGCAACTCTTTAACACTATTGAAATCTGCATGCACGGGAAGTGGACCAGTGAGTCTTAATTAATTTTTCATTTCAGTTTGCCAAGATCATCTTAGTTGTCTTGAAATGTTCTGGCTTGTTTAGAAAAATCTATCCTGACAAAAAGGACGAATTCAGAACTAAAAAACAAAATTTAATTTAACGCTATTTTTATATTAGCGCTTGATTTTAATTTTTGCCCATTGTTCTAACTGATATCACAAGATGTGTTGTTATTTTTAATCCTTTATAGAATACCCAAAGGATAAGTAGTTCTCAGTCTACACAGCCACTTGCCACCCCTGTGGTGTCTGTGACGACTCCAAGCTTGCCCCCGCAGGGACTGGTGTATTCGGCCATGCCTACTGCCTACAACACTGGTAAGCATTGTTTCTAATAAGTGCCTTGATTTGTCAGATGTACAAGGCTTTTGTGATTCAGAAGCCCAGAAAATTTGCATTTCTGTGACACTTCACTTTATTTTCCTCTTCAGTCCAAATGAAGGCTCTTATTCATCAAAAAATGAGCCTTTAGCTTGTGAAACGTGTAAATGTTGAGACATCAGGAAGCAGCTTTCAGTCAGTCAGGTTGCACACAGCTGAGCACAGGGAGAAACACAATCAGATGCCTCGCTTACAGCAGTAGGGTTCAGGCTTTCCATCCGAGAACTGAAATGCCTCGTGCTTAAGCAATAGTTGATGCTTCAGAGCATAATGTCCCTTTCATAGAATCGTTCTGGAAAAGGCCTGTAAGATCATCGAGTCCAACCAGAAACCTCACGCTGCCAAGTCCATCACTAAACCATGTCCCTGAGCACCTCCTCTTTTAAATACCTCGGAGATGGTGACTCAGGCACTTCCCTGGGCAGCCTGTTCCAATGGTTGGTAACCCTTTCAGTGAAGAAATTCTTCCTCACATCCAATCTCAACTGCCCTGGGCACAACTGGAGGCCATTTCCTCTTGTCCTGTCCCTTGGTCCTTGGTTGAACAGACCCACCCCCACCTCTCTGCACCCTCCTCCAAGGGACTTGGACAGAGCCAGAAGGTCTCCCCTCAGCCTCCTTTTCTCCAGCTAAACAACCCCAGTTCTTTTTGTATTTGTATCTTTTTGTACTGGTGTCCTCACTAACTGACATGCAGCCACTTTCTGCTTCGGTTTGCCTCAGAGGCGCTGCCCCCGGGCTGCTCTTGGCAGGCATGAGGCTTGCAGTTCCAGCAACAGCAAATATTGGTCCTGCAGCAGTACCCAGCAACACTGTTGAATATTTATGCAAATAATTGCTACCCTGAGGGGAGTGAAGGTCTGAAGAAATGAAGAAGATGGGGTTGCAATAACAGTATCATGAGTAGAGTGAAGAATTGTGCTTGGTGACTTGTTTTGGATTGTAAGCTCAAGTATTAATTTGCTGGACATCTAGA
This sequence comes from Antrostomus carolinensis, assembly GCF_000700745.2. NCBI lineage: Eukaryota > Metazoa > Chordata > Aves > Caprimulgiformes > Caprimulgidae > Antrostomus > Antrostomus carolinensis. The sequence goes on from NW_010321163.1 coordinate 83,955, forward strand.
TCTTGGTTTGGTACTTACCACAAAGATTGTTAATATATTGCATTTAATAGCTCTCTAAAGGAAACAAATAGTTTTGGTCCTTGCTCAGAAGACCCACATTGAGCTTTACCTGTCAGGTAACAAATCCCTTGGTTCTCTCGTGCATTCTGACGTTGTTTTGGGAAGCGATGTTGTGTGTGTCCCTCACCCAGAATCCCCTGTAAGCTGGTGGCTGAAAGAGGCTCTTGGGGTGAGAGGGGCGGCAGCCTGAACCTTGGGGAGCAGCAGAGACATTTCAAACCCATGTCCTACGCAAGGGCCAGGTGCTGTTATCGCTGGGATAGGATTTGAAAAACCAGCCCATTTGTCATTTGATAATGGAATAATTTGTGAAAAATTGTTTCTATTGGATTGAGCCTTTCATGGGATTTGCAAAAAGAAATTTGGTGTTGAAAGCAAGTTGTCATCTGGGCATTCTCAGGGTAGTCACCACTTGTGCAGCAATTTCAGTTTTGCAGTTGGACTAATATAAAATTTGGATACCTACATTGTTTTTTCTGGATTGATAGAGGGTTTTTTTCAGGGTTGGAAAAGATAGATTCAACTCTTAGATCTTTAATTTACATGTTGGATATCAGTTTTGCACAGATATACTATTCTGTGTAATTTATTTTGCTGGAGAAATATTCTTTCTGCGGATTGCTGGAGGAGGAGCCAGGAGGAACGGAGTTGTTCTGAAACAGGCATTTTAAAAAATTCCTCACACCCCACAGAGGTCAGTTAAATAGTAACTTGCACTTGACAGAGCAGATCTAGCCATAAATTCTGTTACTGGCTTTAGGTCAGTTATTTTGCAAAGGCACAGACTTCAAAGGCATCTAGTTGTTAGGGTGACAGCAGTGATGGTTTCGGCCACGTAGAAGCACCTCTTCTGTCTGAACAACTTTTTTTCAGACACTGGAACAGGTTGCCCAAGGAAGCTGTGGATGCTCCTCCCTGGAAGTGTTGAAGGCCAGGCTGGATGAGGCTTTGAGCAACCTGGTCTAGTGGAAGGTGTCCCTGCTGCTGGCAGGGGGGTTGGAACTGGATGAGCTTTAAGGTCCCTTCCAACGCAAACCAGTCTGGGATTCTATGGTTATTTAGGGAAGTGATAATAGTGGTGTAGGTGTTCTGTGGAAAAGTATCTCCTCCAACCCCTGTCATCAGACACGCTCTGTCTAAAGTACCCAGAGTTAATTGCCCATTGTCATAAAAGCTGTAATTGCAAAGAAAAAAAAAAAATAGTGGAATCTGAATTCCTACAAACATTTTCTTCATGTCTGCTCTTAGAGAAATCCCATTGGCACAGCACAGCACATCCAGCTCAGGTGTTTGCATTCACTGCGCTTGCACTGCCGTGGGTCTCGCTGCTTTGAAGGCTGAGAGCTCGTCCTCGTCGTTGGAGGGTTGGGGGCTTTATTATTGTATTTTATTTTTTTATTTTAGTCTTGCAAAAGGGCTTTGTCTTGATCAGCTTGGGAAAAATCTTCCTGAATCTGCAGGAATACTTGTGAGGCTTTTTCAGAGTTCCAATGAAAGTGTCAGCTGAGAAGAAACAAAGCGATTGGGGTGCAGCTGGGGTTCCTGAGCCTTCAGGAAGAGTCTGCAGCGATGCAGACACGTCTCTGAAGAGCGCGATACCCGCTGGCGCTGGGCTCTCCGTCCTTTTCAGGCTCTTAAAAGGGAAACCAACAGCAAACAGCTTGCTGGGTGGGAATGGGGAAATTGTTGAAGAAAACTTATCTCAGGAGAGATAAATCATAGTGGTGATGTCATTTTAGGACAATTAAAACAAACCCCACAAACAACCCCAAACCAAAAAACCTAAAACCAAACACAAAACACAAACCCTACTTAAGCAGAATTTTTGGTTCATCTGCTGACAGTGTAAAATATTTGCCTGCTAGCATTTTGTCACATTTTCAAGAGACTAGAAATTATTTTAAGGAAGCTATATTACAAAATAATTAAAAGCAGATAATTGTTTGTGGCTTTAAAACCTGAAAGAAAAGCACGAGTGATAATGAGAAAGTGAAAATAACTTCCTTGGTGTGAATGGAGTGAGAACTGTCGAGGCATTATAGCCCAGCCAGAACTAACAGGCACTCACTGGCTGTTGATTAGCAATAGGTTGTATTTTTTATTATCCATTTCAGTTGTGTTTCTAAATAATTCTAATGCTTTTGTTCAAATAAAGAGGTTTCTTTTGTTGATTAAATACAGAGATGACAGTTTAAACAGATGTAAAGTGAAGCCGTTGTGGGGAGAGGGAGGATGAGATGTGTGACAGTGGGACTGCATGAGTGGAGTGGACGGAGGGGTAACCAAGGCTCCCAGTTGGGTGTCTGTGGTCACAGCACCCCTTGGGTGTCCTGCCCCTGCCCCGGCCTCCCCACCTGCCTGCAGCTGCCCCATCCCACCCGCTCAGGAGCCCCCAGGACAGTGGCAGCCAGCGCTGCTCACTGCGTGGGTGGGATGTCAGTTGTAGGACTAGGAACCACTTTGTAGCATCAACAAACTGCTGCCTCCCACCTGGAACCAGCCCAGAGTCAGGATGTCTTGCAAGAAACACCATTCCTTTCTGATGACTTGGAGGAATTCTTCCCCTTTTGTTTCATTTTGAAATTTCCACGCAGACTAAAGTCTTCAAAAATCCAAATATTTGTCTTGCAGATGCACACACACAAGTGTATAAATACATAAATATAGTGTAGAAGAAACTGTATGAGACAGCATGGGGTAGGAATTGAAAGCAGAATGCAAGAGTGTTGGCATTTGGAGGGTCAGGTCTTCACAGAATGTCAGGGATGGGAAGGGACCTCGAAAGATCATCCAGTCCAACCCCCCTGCCAGAGCAGGAACCTAAATGAGATCACACAGGAAGGCATCTCGTTAAGCTCCTTGTGACATTAGGAGGACTGCTCCCAGACTGCAGAGTTTTCGTGTTTGGACTCCTTTGAGTCCTTTGCCTTTATTTGTTTTGGGCAGAAAGACTTTATATTGGGGTGTGTGTGCATATATCACTTATATTCTAATGTATACTTGTATATATATATGTAAAATCAATCTATAAATGACTTTCTTGTTTCTTTGTTCTTCCCTCTCAGATTACTCCCTGACTAGTGCAGACCTGTCTGCCCTGCAGGGGTTTAACTCCCCAGGGATGCTGTCCTTAGGGCAGGTGTCTGCCTGGCAGCAGCACCATCTGGGTCCAGCAGCCCTCAGCTCTCTCGTGTAAGTACATCTGTGACCTCACTGCACCCAGCCGGCAACTGCTGCCACTTCCAGCTGAATAACCTGCCCCGGGGCCTGTTCAGCACGACACCACTTTGATTTCCCCTCTGCTGGTGGTGGCACAGCGTTGCCTTTCGCGTTTGCTCCTTGGCTGGGAGAGCGTTTGTGTTCCGTGGCCCTTGTCCCCTTTGTCAGTTCAGCGCTCAAGGGGACAAGCTGTGTCCCTGCAGGCTCAGCTCCTTACCAGGGAGTCACCTGCGTGATGAACTTAAGTGTTTGGAAATAGGAAATATTTCTGCTTGTTTTTAACTTGTATAAATGTGTTCAGACCTTTAATTAATGCTTTTTTCAACATTGTTTATTCGCTTCAGTAAGTTGCCTTCATTTACATACTCCTTTTGAGGGTGTTGAACCCCCAAGAGCTCACCGTCACTCAGACACACGAATTGTCACCCTCTTTTCCTTTTTCATCTTTTCTTATTTCTGCCTTTTGGTTTTCTTTTTCCCAGTACTGGCAGCCAGCTATCTCAGGGTTCAAATTTATCCATTAACACCAACCAAAACATCAACATCAAATCCGAACCAATTTCACCTCCCCGGGACCGCGTAACTCCCTCTGGGTTCCCGCAGCAGCAGCAGCAGCAGCAGCCACAGCCACAACCACAGCAGCA
>NW_010321163.1:87962-100666 GCF_000700745.2 Antrostomus carolinensis
GCAGCTCCTACGACGGCAGCGACCGGGAAGATCCGAGAAGCGATTTCCATTCGCCCGTCGTGCTGGGAAGGCCACCGAATTCCGAAGATAGGGAGAGTCCATCGGTAAAACGGATGAGGATGGACACGTGGGTGACATAAACTTGCGGTGTTGCCTCTTCAGTTTTGTGTTCTCAAAATGAACTGTCCTGACATATCTAAATTTATAAATAAGGACATGAAATAAGTATATTTATATGTATATACATACGTGCATATATATATCTTCACACGCATATATATGTGCTAGTGTGTGTAGCATACACAGAATCATCAGGCACTTACGACAAACTTGGTGTATAGCTGCAGATGTCCCATGGTAAAACGTAACAGAACAATCCTGTAGGTATTGATCTAGTCTGGCACTTACCTGGACTTGGTGTTTTAATAATATAACCTGTTTTTGCATTATAACCCTCCCACACTAGATTGCAGAAACCGAGAGGGCTCGCCTGTAGTAACGTCCCTGTGTGTTTTTATTCAAGCTGTCATGGTTACTCGTAGTTAAGAAATAATGCTTTGTAGCAGCAGAGCAGTAGAAAAGCAGGAAGAAGAAAGCAATACTGTACATAAAATGACCTTTATATTACCCAACCTGGCATGGGTCTCTATTGCAGAGGGTGCATGGAGAAGGGCTGACGCTATAAGAAATAAAAATTAAAAAAAATAATAAAAAATAAAAATAAAAACAAAAACCCTGTTTTGCACGTGCAAAAAAAAAAAATAAATAATAGTGTATTGGGTCAAAGAAGTGATTTTTTTAATGAGTGAAAGAGAGACATAGAGAACTCGCATGAAATATTCAGAAAATATTAGCCTAGAACATAGAACGTTAACAAAATAAAATTAATATATTAAGTTATAATTGGGATATTGTTTGACAAATTGGTTTTTACGTTCGTACCTTTGGAAAAAAATATAGAAACGGATTTTAGCTCATGTATATTTTATATTAAAGAAAAACCATACCCTAATGAATTGAAGACTATATATAAAGTTATATACAGTACTTTTGAACACATTCTGCTATGAATTATTTATATAAGCCAAAGCTGTATGTTGTAGCTTTTTTGTAGAGTATAGTTTTATCTTATTTTGACTTTCTAGTTTTTGCTTTCAAAGATGAAAAGGAAAAACTTGCAGGCGGAACCTTGGGGGAAAAATAAGCCATGAACACTTATATGTAAATTTAAATTTGAGCCAAACTCTTTTGTGTATATAGCATCCTAAATATATTATCACCTTTGGTGTAAGTACCGACGTATTGTACGTTCACCAGATTAAAAAGTATATTTTTGTGGATTGACGCCAACTTGAAAAAAAAGGCGAGGTCCTTATTAAGTAGAGTATTCACTGTTTAATATTTACTATTTTGTTAAATATACTGTACTTTCTTTGGATTTTAATTATTATTAATATTATTATCCAGATTTTTCAGAGGGTGTATAAAGGGGTCGTTCCCCCTCACTGGTGGTGAATGTGTGCCGTTAAATTGTAATCTCTGTGCTGTATGGTTAAGCTTCATTATACATTTTATATATATATGTATATAAATAGCAAAGTGGCAAAAAACAAAAACAAATCCGGTGTTAAGTTCATCCTGCATAAATATAAAAAATCTGTTACAACACATTCTAAGGCATCACTTTCAAACTGCCTCTTCTGCGGAGGGGAAAAAATGAAGTGGAAAAACTTGACCTAATTTCTCGTGCTAGGGAAGTAACACATATCAGACGAGCACAAAAGGTTTGCAGTGGGTAAGGGGTTTGGGATGAAGCCTCGGCCTCCCCAGTAAATTTGCTGCTCCTCGGTGCTGCCTCCGTGAAACAGAGCGAGGAGCCCACAGGCCCGTCGCTGCCTCGGAGGAGTGTTGGGTTGTAGGTGGATGTGGCAGCGGGAGCTTGTGGTGTGACAGGGACAGTGTGGGCAGTGTCACCGCTCCTCCTCACTTCAGTGGGTCAGAGGGGTGAGCGCTGGGACTGGGCAGGGAAGTTGCAGGAGCCAGAATTTGGGTGTGCTGGTGAGAGCAGCGGGATTTGGCGGAGCCGGTTTGGCAGTGAGGTGCCTTCCACTGGCTCTGTCCCTGCGCGCTCTGCACCTCACCTGCCTCACGGCTGCAGCGCTTGCTGCTGCTGGCAACCAAATCCAGCAGCTACTGCAGGTAGTTCTAGTGCTGGGGGAGAAACCACAGCCCTGTTTTGTAATCTCCAAAAATGATCCCTGATATTTTATTAAATTTTTGCTTGGGCTTTTATGGTTTTTATTGAATAAAACAAAATAACTTAATATTCTAACTAAGAAGTATGAGGAATGGAAGTCCAGGGGGGGCCAGCCATCTCCTGGCTGTGCTGTGGTTGAAGAACACAGGCAGCACCTGCAGCTCCCACACGCCAGCTCCTGTTGTCAGGGGCATTTCCAGGCTCAATTGTTTTGGCCACTGACCTTTGGCAATCCCGCCATGGGTACAGGAAAATGAGACTTCAATGGCAATTCTGTTTCCAAAGAGCCAGAATTCCCTTCCTGCTGCAGAGAACCTTTCCGTGCTCTGAAGAGTTATGTGATTGTTTCATTATTTATGCACATCTATGAACTTTGCTGTACATCTGAGTGGGAGTTCTGCATTCACATTTACTGTCTATTTTCTTGTGTGCCTTATAAGATGGCTTTGCTGACTGTATCTCTATAGTCTTTATTTCTATGCAGGTTTTTAAACAGTACTAGTACTGTTTTCTTAAAGAAAAAAAAAAAAAAGCTGGGTAAGGGTTAGAGTTTGTATTGAAATTGCACCAATGAATTAAAAACAAATACATAAAAAATAATAATAATAATCAGTTTTTAAGAGCTGGGAACGGGACTGTTCACGTGTTGCCCCAAACCCTCCACCAGACTCGGCAGAACAAGTCTTCACCCACCTCCCATGTCGGGGAGAATCTCATGCCGTTGAATACACAGCAATCCTGATTTTTAATAACCAGTAACTTACTTAATTTTGGAACATACTTTTTTAGGAATTGTAAAAAATGTTTTATAAAAAAAAAAATTAAAAAAAAAGGCAGAGCACAGATATTTCAACAGGTTAAAAAAATAAATACTTTTTTAAAATTACACTGACTGAAGTTGCAAGTGGATCCAATCCTAGTCTGAACCCATTCAAGGCTGAATGATTTAAGGTTTTTATCTGCTGTTGTGACAAATCACCTCTCCATCTTCGAGCTCTCACCGTAGTGTTTAAAAGTGCACGTTATCAGGGACTCGTCAGAGAAAACGCTTTAGCCTTTCCTTTCCTTTCACTTAAGGACACTAACGCATCAGAAACTCGCGAATTACTGTGCGCACAAGAAATACATAGTAAATAAGGAACAAAATAACTCCTAACAACGGATCATGGGAAGAAGTGAAATCAGAATGTGAAAGAAAGACTTAACAAATGTAAATCATTAAAAAACATTTAAATCTTAGTAGAAACTTTCTTCACTTTGCTGTGCGAGAGAACACTGCTTTGCTATATTTAAAATGGCTTTTTTAAAAGAGATTTATGTATTTGGTAAATGTTTGTAGTCAACAGTTCACAAAGAAGCTGTTCACGGTTTCATGATGATAAGCCGTTTGGCGGCACAAGCTGGACTTTGTTGCCATCCTTGAGATGAATCTTTTAAGAAAAAAAAAAAATAAGTTAATCTCAATTTTTTTTTCCCTGAATGTGTTGTTTTTTCTTCAATATACAATAAATATTCTAGTGAACTTTTTATCAAATGGTTAAGAAAAAAAAAAATGCTAGAGGTTGTTGTAAAATATTTGTATCCTGCATTCACTAAAGTAAAGATACTGGCTTTTACTGTGTACTCCGGCCTCTCTCGTACTTGCAGAGCATGTTTCTGTTGACGCCTCTTTGTCTCCTCTCCAGCCCCCTGGAATATTCTCCAGTTTCAGTCCTTAAACCGCAGCAGTGGTTCCTTTTAGCAAGATGGATCTTTGGGGATACATAGAATTGTTACTGCATTCAGATTAAGAACCTCCCCCCAGAACACTTACAGAACCTGGCAGAAAACCCAGGGTCGTTCAGACCAGTGACCCAAATGTGAGCCCGTCCCTCCTGCCCCTCTCCAGACACTCACATCTCCTGCTGCTGCTGGTGCTCCTGTTTCTTGCTGTCAGACAGACGGATGGATGGATGGACGGACAGACAGCTGGGTGCCGGGAAGCCGGTGTGGTGGCTGTGGGCAGCACTTCCCTGTTCCCATCACTGTCTGCCTCTGTGGCCGCAGGTCTGCACTTTGAAACCAGCAACAGGGAAACTCTCCCACCTCCCCCCCACCCCAAGCAGGGTTCTGCAAAACAAACATTTCCTGCAGGAAAAGAGAAAAAAAACCCTGGCAGAGAAAGGGCTTCTGAATTCTTCTCCTGGTCCTGGCAGGTGGCGAGGTGACCAGGAAAGTGCTCAGCTGTGCCACAGCACAACCAAGTTGTGACCAAAAATTAACAAGCACCAGCTGTCTGGGGTGGGTGGTGCCCCTTTGTGCTTTTATTTCATTTTGCTTTATTTCAAAAGGTAATAATCCTCCCCCAGAACAAAGAGAGATACATTTCCTTCACAGAAGAAAACACAAGGGTGGGTTGTTTGGGGTTTTTTTAGGTATAAGATACTTTAGAGTCCACACTTACAAAATCAGGTTCCCTCAGGCTTCCCCAAGTGCTTTTTTTTAACACCGCACCTGGGTGATGTTCCTCACACAGCTGGAGATGCCTCAATCCCCTTCCCTCGCCCCATGCAGACCTGTCACTCTGCTCCTCCTCCAGCCAGGAGGAGGTGGCACCTGTATGACAGCGTCACCTTCCCTCACGGAGCCACGAGCAACACAACCTCCCCAAACAAACCAGCCCCTCGCACGTTCCAAGGCGGCGCTGGCCCGGCCTTGCTGCCCCGGCTCCCCCCGTACCCCAGCAGTGCCCGCGGGAGAAGGGCTCCCGCCAGGCTGAGCTCTGCCCCGCCACTGCCCCTGCCGCTGTGGTGGGACGGATCAGGAGGGGACAGACACCAGCTTTATCCAGCTGCTCTGCCCTCACCCTCTGGACACTGGCAGGAGACACCGAGCCAAGCGCCCTGTGAACAGCCCCGGCTGGGACTCTGCCTGAAAGCCAACACAATGGCCGGAGCTGCTCCTGACATCACACAGCATCACATCCCCGGGTCACGGTTCATGCAGCTGTCCTGAAAACCTTTAGTGTTTGGTTCTAGGCAAGACTTCACCTCTGCCAGCCGGCCCTGAATTTGCTCAATTAAATTTTTAAGGCAAATTCTTCCCTGCAGCAAAACCCCAAGGCCTGGTTTTCTGCTCCCCTCTGGCTGTAGTGTTGGCTGAGGTGTCCCGAACAGCACAGACCTCAGCCTGACCCACCTCTCAGCCTCCCAACCTTCCTTCGTCTTCCTTCCTACACACACAGTGCAAACATCATCAGTTCACAGAAACACGTAACACCCAGCAGCTGCCTCGGCCTCATCCTATGAAGGATGTTCACATCTTCCATGACTGTCTAAGGTAACACCGGGCTTCTTTCCAGACCTTGCAAATTAAATGCAACTTAGCAATGCTCCCACATGCAGACTAGAAAGAAAGTCAAATCTATAACTGAAATTGTGTGTTTGAGATGCACCATTATGGATTATTATTAATTATTATTATTTAAAAGTAACACTGTCTAGACCTCCCCCAACAAACAAGCCTCTGAGCAGCGCGTGGGACGTGCCCCAGGCCTCGCTCTACCCTCACCTCCTCCTCCAGTTCTCCTCGGCCACCTGCGGCCACACCAAGGACTGGCTCTGGACCAGCAGTGCCCTGGCAAAGGCAGGGATTCTGCAACGAGCTCTGCCTGCGGAGACATGGGGTTTCGGGAGAAGCCTCCAAGGATTTCAGTGAGGAGAAGAGCTCTGGGCTCAGCCTGCCCGGGGTAGGCTTGAAGCAGCCTACTAAACACAGCTCACACCCCTGCCCAAAAGGGTGACAAGGTGCGGTGTGTCAGCGCCCTCGTGCCCTGGCACACCTTGCTGAACACACCAGCAGGCACCGTTTTAGGGTTAAATGTGCCAACACTGCCATGGTCCCCCAGAGATAAAAATGACAGTTCAGAGAAAGAGAAGAGTCCCCCACTTGTACTCTAAGCAAAGAGTGTTCTGTTAAAATGCAAACTGCCCCCGGCCTTCCCATCGCATCGATACTGCACTGGCGATGGCAGCAGCCAAGGATCCGCGTCCCGGACACTGCACAAGAAATACCTGAAGCAGCACAAGTGAGGGACTTGCTGCAAAACACCTTCCCTCCGCAGAGCTCAGGGATGTCAAGCCAGCTGCCCCGCGATCTTTATACGCCACCAAGGTCCTTATCCTGCCGCGGAATCACATCACCTCACTTTCAGTCAAGTTCAGGATCACAACATCAGCTACTTAAAAGAACAGAAATATTCTGCATTGTTATCCCCCTGAGCGCGCTCGCGGCAGCGCCGCTGGCGTACAGGCGCCAGTGCTGGCAGCAGAGGCCGTGTCCCGCTGCCTCTCCCCCTCAGGATTTTTTTTCTACAGCTGAACTTTGTCGTAATTTCCCTTCCAATCCATCTGTTGAAATATTTGAGGTTAGTGTTGTGTTGGGGGTATGGGCCACCAGGCCTTGTGTTTTAAAATAGATGATATAAAACACTGGCAGGACAATTCCTATCAGGAGCATAATAAACACTGCGTTCCACCACTGGATCCCACAGTCTGCACCGTTACTGCTCTCCTGCTTCCCCGACTCGGGCAGTGGCCTCTCCAGTGCTCCCACGCAGTACTCTGCGTTGAGCTGGACCTCCACGTCCTGAATGCTCTTGTCAATCCCCCTGAAGTAGTCGCTCAGGTGTTTGCTGTCGGCAGAGCTGCTCGCAGCCTCCTCGGGCTCCGGTAAGTCCACCAGCGTCAGGCCGGTCTGGGAGGGCGCAGCGGGGAGCGGCCTCAGTTCTCTGCCGTTCTCCGTTAACAGCCCGTGGGGCTTCACGGGGATCTTGATGGACTTGAGCGCATACAAGTCCTGCTCCCGGATGAAGTTGTTGACACGTTTGATATCCGCAACCTGCAGAAGCCAAAAAGGACAGGAATGTGAGTGCAGGACAACCCAGTCCTGGAGCAGGAAGCAGTGACAGAACTAGTGTGCAAGCAGCAGCCGGAAAATCACAGCAAACCCTGGCTGAGAGTGGCTCAGTGTCTGGCAGAGATTTCCCTGCTGTTCCGGGGATGCTCCAAGTCCTGCAGGACAAACAGTCCCAGTCAAACCAGTTTATAACCTTCTCTACTGCTCTGGTATCTCTCATGCTGTATTTTGCTTAATACTGTTTTTCCTTCCTTCCTTCTTTCTCTCACTTTCTAATCCAAGTCAAGGCAACGAGACTCTTTGTAACGGATCCTTGTAAAAATCATTTTCATACCTAAAACAATACACGAGTGTTTAAGGTGAGGGGACAAGGTCAGAATGAGGAGGGAAAACCTTCCCCCTGCTCGGAAAGCGATTTCAGAGTGAACAGAGCTCCATCTCTGGAGCACACCGCGGTTTTGAACACAAGATCACAGCCTGGAAGAGAGCAGGTGATCGTCTCTCCCCCGCAGCCACGAGCACCCTTCACTCATGTTCCCAAGCACCACCCCTCTTCCGCCCCACAGCAGCTCCCCACAGCAGCTCCCCACAAACCATAAACCCCACAGCTGGTGAACTCTCCTGCTGACGGTTCACTCAAGGCAATAATCTCCGTGCAGCTGTGATCATCTTTGGTGGCTCGTGTGTAGGGTCCCCATCTGTGACCAATATTCCCACCCAGCTCTGCGATGCAAACAGCAGTAAGAAGAGCAAGAAAGAACAAACCACACGTAGGGAGTAAGTCACAAGGACAGCGGGTACCAAGGACAAGACAAAGGTAAGGCAGCGTTTCGTTATTCAACGTTAAATAAAGAGAAGATGGCCTAACAGCGTGCGCTCACAACCCCCCAGGAGTACATGAACTTCTCATCTGCCCTAAACCCGCTGGCCAAGAAATGAACAGGAGTGTCAACGTGTGCAAGGAGCTCTCCAAAGCAGCCAAGGAGACAGGACAGAACCTCACAGAATCGTAGCAGGTGGAAAAGACCTTTAAGATCACCGAGTCCAACCATAAACCCAATACTGCCAATTCCACGTCTAAACCGTGTCCCGCAGCACCTCGTCTGCCCGTCTGTTAGATACCACCAGGGATGGTGACTCCACCACCTCCCTGGGCAGCCTGTTCCACTCCTGGTGAAGAAGTTTTTTCCTCAGATCCAATCTAAAGCTCCCCTGGTACAACTTGAGGCCGTTAACCTCGAGGGAAAGGCGGGTGGATGCAAAACAAAGAAAGCAGCAGGACCCCAAACCAAGGAGAAAGGCAACAGGAACAGGTTAACCACCTCTGGTGTGTCACACAGACGAGACACAGCACGAGGACTGCACTTCCACAGACAGTCTGACTTGTTCTTTACTGTGTGGTGCCCCTTTGTGCTTTTATTTCATTTTGCTTTATTTCAGAATGTAATAATCCTCCCCCAGAACAAAGAGAGATACATTTCCTTCACAGAAGGAAAACACAGGGTTGTTTGTTTGGGGTTTTTTTGGGGTATAAGATACATTAGAGTCCGCATTTACAAAATCAGGTTCCCTCAGGAACCGCACATCAAACTCATCTACGTGTGAAAGGCGGCAAGTCTGCTACGCCCCAGCCAGAGAGCAGGACCCTGCTGAAGGGCAGCGATGAGATCAGTGCCTGAATCTCACTTTTACTCAGCAAAGCTTAAGAAATCAGAAAATGGGATGTTTAATCTAGATCCTAATCTGGTGCCCCTGAGGCGAAAGGAATCCTCAGCTGCTGGCTCAGACTCCTCACACCTTGCCCCAGCATAACAGCAGGACTTAAACCCTGCAAAATCATTTAGTTACGAAATAACAATCCCATCCAAAGCCTCCCAACTGAGGGGGTGCTGCAATTTTTGGGTTTATTCCAATGAAAACAAATTATTAGGACAGTAAATATCCCCTGCAGTGTCTGCAATCAAACAGCACAACGTTGTGCTAAGGCTCTAGGAACAGAAAGGGACCAGCACTGACACAGAAACAGCAAACAAAGCCGGTGGGCAGCACGCAAGAGCACGAGCCATTTACTCTTCTTTTCCATACTGGTTTCTTTGGCTGCAGTGAGCTCCTCATGCCCCAGAGAAGAACAAAGCCAAAAGCAGGCGAGGACTATAAATGGTCGAGAGTAAAAATGAGAATTCTGAAGCTCTTTGCACTTTTGCCAAGTTATCTGCAGGACACACAAAGCTATTTGCTGCGCTGTCCTGATACCCCCACCCCAAGCAGGGTCCTGATGATTCTGAAACAAACGACAAGGTCTGGCTGATTTCAAGGACAAGCTCATCCTGGATTTTGTAAACACAGTTGCATGTATTTGAGGCTGCAAATCCTACTCACTGCTGTCCTGGTAGCCTTTCAGGAGCTGATTAATTGTGCAAGTAAAACAAAACACATGAAAACTGATCAGTGCCAGTCTGTAAACAGCCAAATACACAAACCTCCAATAATAAGGATTTCTGTACCTCTTCAGTTTAAGTGGAACAAGTCAGAAGTGCCCTTTCTGGGAGGGAGGGACAGGCTTTTACCTGTGGGAGGAGAACACTGACTGCCTGGTCCCTGCCCACCAGCTCGCCTTCCCCACCGGACATGCCCAGCAGCCTTCAGCAGGGCAGAGAGATGAACAGTCAGGGCAGGGACAGCACCTAGTCCTCCCGAGTTCCAGTATCACAGCAGGCTTTTCCATGCCATAAACCAAAAGGGTTGCCCAGAATCTTCCTCATAGAATCCCAGACTGGTTTGGGTTGGAAGGGACCTTAAAGCTCATCCAGTTCCAACCCCCCTGCCATCAGCAGGGGCACCTTCCACTAGACCAGGTTGCTCAAAGCCTCATCCAGCCTGGCCTTCAACACTTCCAGGGAGGAGCAGCCACAGCTTCCTTGGGCAACCTGCTCCAGTGTCTGACCACCCTCACAGTGAAGAGCTTCTTCCTCCTTTGAGTTCACCAAACCACTTGTGATTCTGCACAAGTGGCAATAACGACACAACTGCTACAGCTCAGAGATGAACGTACAGCCACAACTGGAGCCAAGCGCTGCAGCTCCCAGTTCTCAGGCTCTGCCAGTGCCAATCAAGGCCTATTCAAGTCCTACCAGACCGACATCAGGCTCATCAGCAGAACCTACAAGGGTTTCTTTTTTTGTTTTGTTTTTGTTTCTAAGGGAATGGGAGGGGAGGAATTGTCGCAATTCCTCTAAGCCCTCTTGCTTCAGCTGCAGCACGCAGCTGTTGTGTTGTTAAGCAAGACAGACCGCGCTGGTGAGGCGGCAGTTGAGCCAGTACTGTATCATTATCCCCATCCAGGTCACTGTCCAATTGTTTGCATCATGGAACTTTTTAATCACAGTCTAGCTTGCAGATAAAGAAGGCTCTAAAAATACAGCTTGAACTGCTAAACAACGGGGTACTTTTAACATTCAGATCAGGTAATTAAACTTTTCAACAGTTTTTCTATAAAGAGTTCTGCTTTGGAACAAAGAAAATGTATATTTTTTTTTAGTATGTTCCAACTCCAGAGAAAATTCACCATGCACAGGCACTGCCCCCCCACCCCCCGCCTGCCGATGGCTGAGCCCCGCACACTGCTGCTCCGAGAGCAAACAACCAAACCCCACGTGCACAGACAGCACCTGGACTCTGTGACCTGAGCTTTGGCACCTCTCCTTCTTCAAGTCCACTCCTGTTAGACTTAGACCTTCCCTGCAATATGTAACCTTTCAAAAAATAAACAAAAACCAAAAAACCAACCCAAAACCAGACCCCACTGGAGCAGCATTTGTTTGTTCTGTTCAGTTTGAGTGAAAAATCATATGCTCCTGGAGAGCAGGGCGCTCACCCTCCCTTCTGTACTTCCTACCTTCTGCCCTCACTTAACTAATGAAGCACGAATCATGACTGCTACACTGCAGTCACTCAAACAGGAAAGCGGGTCACACAGGCTGTGAGGCTGACACATCTTCCTAGGCTGTTAGCTGAAGAACACCCTTTCTTGTTTTCTTGGTGTTTTGGGGGTTTTTCTGCCTTTCCCCAGCTCAGTTTCACCCAGATATTGACCATTCATGAAACACACAGGGCTAAAACACTTTTCAGTGTCAAAACTCTCAGACAACAGCACGCCTTCCCATAACTCTAGAACCTAAGCTACGCATAAAATACCCCTTCACTAATTAAAACCAAACAAACAGAGACAGCTCTTACTTTACACCCATACTGCAGGGCTAGCTTGTTAAGATTATCACCCTCCGTAATCTCTCGTTCCAGAAGCACCACATCTCCAGCTCTGTCCCGAGAGGTGCTGCACCGCTGCTGCTCCCTGCCCCTCGGCCGCAGTTCCATAACGTTGAGTTCCTCCTCCGACGACTCTTCCGAATCCGAGCGGTCATTGGGAAACACGTACACCTGCCTGCCCGGGTAACTGTGGACGGTGACAGGAGCCTGGAAAGATCTTGTCCGGCTCTCATTCAGCCTCATCTTTTATACCAGCACCTGGAACAAAATAACAGGCATTTTTAATTTCCTTAATATCAGCAGCACCTGGAATAAAAACCAGGCATTTCTGAATTTCCTTAATACCAGTGTTTATTTCTTAGCATGTAAGATTTGGGAGAATGGACAAAAAGCACAGTAGTTGCATGTGCACACACAGACACAGACACACACACACACAGAGTTTTCCTTAAAGACAGATCTTCTCAGGGGCAAATCCAGGATGCCATTCCAACAGCAATGACAGCAGAATTAGAAAGGCTGTGTAGGCAAACTTAAACAGTGGGGAGATTATTTTCAACTTTTTTTTTGTCTACCTGTGAACAAACCACCACATAATACTATTTTGCTACACATCTTAAATACTATTTTCTATAATTTCATTAAAAAAAAATAGCAGTCACTTGAGCCAAGTGTCTTTAATTAACCACCATATCAGATTTCCTACCAATACACATCAAAAACTGACTGAAATGATCTGTTATATCACTTTTCCAGAAGTCCTTAGTTCTCCACATTTTAAAAATCCACATTTTAATTTTATGGAAGTGCACTTTTAATTTTTTTTTTTTTTTTAAAGAAGGACAGCTCAAGCTACACCTAACTTCAACCTGAATGACAAGGTAATTTTGTTGTATAAAGACAAGAACCTGCCTGAGCACTTTAATTACTGCCAGGCCTACAGCAGCAAGTTATTAGGAAGCCACTTCCTTTTTATTTTTTTTTCTCTTCAATCCTCAGCTCCACAATTAGTTGTCAGGGTCAGGAACAGGTAAGAAAACCCCACATTCCAATGGAATTGCATCGACCTTAATATTCTCAATCTACCCATCGGGGATTCCTACAGTGAAACCACATGTGATGGTGTTTCATGGGCACTCAGCGTGGCAGCACAGCCTGCGGGCAGGGTCACGGCTTCAGCTCTAAGACCAGGGTCTCCCTGGCCGCTGCTGCGGGACACCTCTGCCTCTGGATGAGCTGTGAGCCAGCGCTGTCCCCGGAGGGTTCTCCCCAGGCAGAGCCAACA
>NW_010321164.1:0-14236 GCF_000700745.2 Antrostomus carolinensis
AAAAAAAAAAAAATGCAGCTTCCTCTTCCCTTTCAGTGTTTGGGAACCTGTAGGTGAACTTCATCATGTTGGGGCGGGAATTTTGATCTAAGGGGGGATGGGGAAACAGAGGGACAGAAATTCATCAGAGCTGAGTTTAGCATCTTTATTTGCTGATATAGCCTGTGCTCACAAAATACATCCAATTTTTTGCAGTAGAACAACAGATGTGATGCCTAAACTAGCAGCCCTGACAACAGGTCTTCCCCACAAGCAAGAGAAGTTTTGTTTTTCTGAAAAGTTATTTTAAAGTAAACAAAAGTGATTGCATTTCTTTTTGAATTGTAACTCATGAATTACAATTCCAACTTTGTTTCCACTTTGAAAACTAGGTGAAAAATACTAGAAATACTGCTGTGTCACTCACTTTATAGCAAAGGTATTAAGTATGCCAAGTGCATCATCTACTTAATTGACATTTATTGTTAACTCTATTTGCTATATTTAAAGTACTCCTGTATAAAAATAGTTGTCCAAAGAAGTGTTAATGTTGCCATGAAGACTGTTGTCACTTATCGAGATGAGATGGTATCCTGTGCCGGACAGCACGCAGGCTGGATGACCTGGCACATGGCAGGCGTGGGAAGGAATGGAGAAATGTTTCTTCTTCATCATGAGCAACCTCACATCTGAGTGGAGTTCAGGCAATTCTTGAAGGTCTTACTAGTTTCTTACATCAGTCAGCAATGTTTTCTTTGCCCCACTCATTCTTCGTCTCAGTTTGCTCATTGGCATTGAGTTTGTTTCTTCCTGTTGGAGTCCTTGACTTGCATTGCATTTTGGCTAGTTCACTCTTAGTGGACTGGAAAAGAGTTTCTCCACAATATCAGTTGAAGTTATTGGTGTCAGTGGTGGAAATCTGCTTTAAGCAGATTTTCCAGGAGGCTTGGTTAGGTAGGATTATGTAGTAATATTGATAATTGTTAGTTGCCTCTGTATTTCAGACTTAACAATATTGAGCATTGTTCTGCTTTATGGCCATTATTTTGGCAGCTGTAGAGTGTCCTGACAGATTTGTGAAAGCATGAACTATTAGTTAATCCTTCCCCTAGTTCTGTTGTTATAGTTACTAAAAATGCAACCTTTGCTTTAACAGGTCATCTGTCTTACTCACTGTTTTTTTTCTGAACCAGTAAGGTATCTCACTGATCAAAAATTGCTTAACAAAACACAAATTAAAGCAGAAGACAGACATTTGGTAGAGCAGTGCTAACGTATTCCCACTTGCAAGTCAGATGAGGTGCTCTCAGTGGTGTTCCTCACACTGTCCCCATCAGTATGTCATGTTAACCAAACACGTGATTCAGACTTGTGGTCAAGCTACTGTGTTTTAATCATCAGCTGAGCCATGGTAACATCATCTTGAAAACATAAGGAGAATGTGAAATTAAAAAAAAACTTAAGAAAACACTTTTTTTTACTTGGTGCTGCTTTCAGACACATTTCTTCTCCTTTGTTGAAGGCTGAGAGAGCTCATGAAGCTACTGGGATTGAGCTGAGACATGGTAACTCTTTTTGCCATGTAGTACCTTCATTCAAATGTCTGAGCCCTTAATTGTATTTTTGTAACATATATTTTTCTTTAATTTGTAGTATGATTTAATCTTCCTTGGTAAAATAAATATGGCATAATTTTGTTTACTTCCATTTCCACAGGAAGAAAAAAGGAAGAGGTAGGCAGTCCCAGACCGTCTCACCTTCACAGTAGTGACAGAGGTAGAAGAAAGGCTGAATGCAGCAAAAAGGACACAAGTGGATTTCAGCAGAGGGCATTGAAGAGGAATTACGTCTAATGTGCCAGCCAGCAAAGCACAACCGATAACTTGCAAGGCCATTGTGGACCTAAAATGCTAGCAGTGGTCAAAGCAAATTAAGACTTTTATTAAGGGACCCTTATGTATCATTTTACTGCAGCAGGATTACACTGCTAGCCCTGCAGAGGGAGATTCAGTCAGGTAATTCTCATTAAGGGGCAAACCTCTCTGACTTCTGTGGGTGCTTTGCCTGATTAAGTACTGAAGAACCAGGCCCTAAGGTTGGCCCAGCTGAGCTCTAACCTATCTGCCTTTATGCAAGCCAAAGCTTCATATATCAGTTCCAGCTCATGCAGAGGAGTCTTACCAGGCACTCTAATCCTAAGGGGAAACATTTTATTGCAATGCACAGCAATTTGCATTCTTTCTCAAAACTCTGCTATTACATTATCCATTTTTCTCTTGATTAAAAGAGATCAAGAAGTGCACACTCACACACCACACATGCAGGCTTTCCATACAGGAGGCCTGGAATCCACATTCATATTCAGGCTGGAGGAGATCTGGCAACTTCCAGCTCTTGAAGGATTTATGCTGTTCTAATAATAGTCATGATTTACTGATAATTATCAAGGAGGAAAGTTACTGTGTTTTTTGTTGTTGTTGTTGGGTTTCTAAGATATTCAAGTGTTTTCAGAAGTATCCAATGTCAAAGAGTTCTTAAACACTGTAAGCCCTTTGAGCTTGAGCAGATGATTTTAATTTTACCAGCTGAAGGTTAACCCATGGCATTAGTTACTGCCACAAGCAGACAGGGTACTGGGGCTATGCTGGCAGAAGGGAAATTTCAGAAGGTAGGCATTAATTTCTCCAAGTGTTCAGACCTCTAGATTATAGTTTAGATTATAGAGTCCATCCTCACCCACCTTCCCTTTGAGAATGCCCTGGGAAAATAACCAGAGATGTAATTGCAAAAGGCAGATATATAATGACAAAAAGCTCTTTTCTGATCTATGCAAAATCATGAACAATCTTTGGGTCCCCTCCACCCATACCTTTACCCTTGCATAAGAAGATCGGGGTACCTGAAGCAATCCCAGCCCCACCGCTGATTTTTTTTCAAAAACTGTTATTTGCCTGCACCTCAATGTCCCACAAATTAAATGTGGATAATGGCACTTCTTCGCCTCAAGGGAAACAGGAAGATAAGTACATTGTAGAGTGAATGGTAGTCAAGTAGTGCATCAAGGGGACTATGTAAGGTACCTAGGGAAGGTTAATTTTATAGTATGAAACTGATCCGAGTATGCAAAATAGAAAACATTTATTTCAGAAACTGAATATCTCAGCTAATAGCAAGGTAAACAAACAACCTGGTATTGCCAACATTTGCTGTTTTGTAGATAGATTACTCAAAAAATTGATTTTGGCTAAAAGTCATCTATTCCTCAGAGATAAGTCTGGCTTCATCTCCAACCACTATCATACTAGTTTTGGTCTGGGACCTCTGAGTGGAAATTTTTATACATGATCACATGGAGCAAGACATGCAAGAAAAAAAAGGGAGGGGGTGGGGAAGGGGAAATCTTAAATGAATTTAACATTTCTTGTTCTTCATTGTTCAACCAGTGAGGAGAAATAACAGTTTTGAGGCACTTAATCTAATGAGTTACTCAAATCAATACCTATCCATACAGGAATTAATAAATGAATATTTCTGGAGATATTCTGTTTCATACCAGTAACTTGACCTGTTCAGATGAACTATTAAAGAGGCTTTTGTACTTTTGTGATCTGGATTTTTTCTTGCTATTGCCACTTCAGGAAAAAACTAACAAGCGTTTTTGATCCAAAACTAGCTGTGCATCCAAATGCAGCTAGTAGTGGTAGGAGGTGTGGTATTTTTTTTAGGAGAACATCCAGGTAGGAATAAAGTAAATTTCACTAAGTACTTATTCATTACAATAGTGGAGGAATGAGAATCCATTCCTGTCTGATCTGGTATTTCAGTAAAATGGTTCCAAAGATCATTGCTGGAGTCAGTCCTTTAATTTATGAATAGAAAATAAGTAATAGTGCATAGTATATATCAGAACTAGAAAAAAGTAAAAGGATTTAGGACAGCATGAGAACCCAATTTTTCAAGATCTGGGAGACATCAAAAGAAGCCTCAGGCACACTAACTCTTTGTAGTTGAGGAAAAGTTGCTGTGTGTTGAATCTTGCTTCCCCTTATGTCTGTATAAAGAAAAATGTGCTGCTACTTGGGCCACTGAATGGTGTATTCAGTGGATTTACTGCTATCAGTTGCAGAGTCCTCACTCCTGGGAACTCAAAAATTACAGAATTAGAAGACTAATACAATTATAAAACTTGGGCAATTGTTTCCCACTCCCACAATGCTGTATAGTGTTATATGCTGTATGACTGTTGGTCAAATTGGAAACAATAACTTCCAGCTGCACCTAGTACTTTAGCTGCAGGTCAGCAGGCTTGAATCATGGCAAATTTTCCAGTTTAAAGTAATTTGAAAAGTTTAATATAAACCACATCGACCCATAGCATAAACAAACTGGAAATGATAAGCAGTTTGTGATATCTCACTGAACAACAAATATTAAGAAATAAATATTTTCTTGGAATGTTAGTAGAACACACGATCTATGTTTTCAATCCTAATTTCAGCTTCTGATGAGATGAATCAAATATTCACATCCCAGCTGCTTCTGAATGTTCTAAGTGGAATTTCTTGGAGCAGTGTGAGCAGGTGGTGTTCCCACACAGCTCCAAATAAAGTTTATACGTGCTGAGGATGCTGGCTGCCTTACATACAAACATGGATTCACATAACTGGTTTTCTTTTAATGCACATATTTGGTCACTTTGGCATGATGCTGAGGGAGTTTCCCAAGGACAAAGCCACAGGTATAGAGATATTGCCTGGAGCCCTAACTTTTTCCAAGCCCAAGGCTTGGGCCATAGTTTTCTGTATCTGAGCCATAGCTTGCATGCTTGCATGCATGCTAGGGAGTGGACTGTTTCAAGCCTCTTGACAATGCTTTTTGTGCTCTGGTGCCAAGAGTGGGTTATACAAAATAGGATATGAAGTTATGGAGGATATCTGAGGCTACCAGACCTTGCAGAGTTGGAGAGTGGGCAAGCTAGGTTAGTCGCAGCTTAAATCTGGTTTCTGGAATTAAGGCAAAATGCTGATGTGCACTACCCTGCAGTCCAGTCCCATGTGTCCCTAGCTGGAAATCGTTTTGTCTGCCCCATATTGGAGCCTAAATGAAAACTGTCTTACAGCACTGAAGATAGAGATTCCACACCTAAGAGGCACACTGAATGAAAGTACTCACAAAGCCTTCACCTTTAGCAAGTTAATCCAATCTTTGCCCTTCCTAAGCTCCCCCTTAAGAACCCAATCTCTCGTAACGAGAGATTCATAGCTACTCAAATACCTGCTCTGAACCACACCTTAGAGAACTCTGTTTTTCCTGGATACAGAGGGAATTTAGGAAGATCAGATTCACAAGGGTGGAGTAAAAATGTAAGTTATGACTATGTTTCTTACTTTTATATATTTAAGCCAAAATAGGATATTTGAAAATATGATCAAGTTGTGTATTCTTAGAGAGAGAAATTATTAAAAATAAAAAAGAACTGTTTGAAAATAATGAAACACTCAGAAAGACCAAATATAGGTAAAAACTAAAATAGGATGGGGGGTATGTATATTCTAGAATTACATAATTAGAATGAGTGTATGAGAACTTTAACATTCAAAATCCAAAATATGGATCTAAACCCTCAGAGGAGACATCTGGACAACTTAATACAGACAAGAGACTTCTCTACTGCTTTGCTCCTGGGCTATGTCATAGATTCCTTTAAGTTTGTCTAGTTCTCCTAGAAGGACAGAGAAAAAAATACATTCTGATTTGTTTCAAAACCAAGATAATTAGAAAGAAGCGTATCTAAATATATATATTTTTATGCACATTTTTATTTGTGCATAGGTATCCATCTATTCACACATATCTCCCAGAGGGCACTCACAACCACAAATGTGTTGAAAAACCATTATTCCCTTCAAAGAATTATTTTCTTAAAAGTGAAAGCTGATAGGACCTAAGCATAAACCTATGTCATTTCTTTCCAGTGAGAGGTAACAGCTTTGAGGACTGGATGACTACAGATGCTAATTTGTCCTGTTTTTATCAGAAGACTTTGAACCTTTTGAGGTTAGTTTTATATCTTCTGATCCACAGGCTACAGCCAGGGTTTTAGTTATGTCACATCACTTGATTACTGTCATTTGAGGATATCGCCAATGTGACAAAATAAGCTTCATGCACAGAAAATTCTAACCCCTACTTTTTCATATGAGGTTTGTTGTAAGACCTAATAAAATTCTATCAGACTAGCTCCTCAGGAGTCAACAACTGCAATAAAAAGAGTATCAGTTGCAGCCTTTTAGTCCCTTTTTATTCCCCGTGACAGAAGGGACTTGAACTTTTTTGATATGTTCAGTGTAAACCAATAAAATGTGATGTTAAAATATATTTATGTTTGAAACCTTTCTGACCAGAGGAATCAAAAAGACTGTCAGAACTGTCGTTATTGACTATTCACTGAATCTCAAGAGTAACTAAAGGAGATACATAAAGGCAACCACACGAGCTCACACAAAAAACATGTGAATATGATGTGATATAGGACAAAATAACTATTCAAGACATCCAAGATACATGGAAGTGCCACAGCAGTAATAAAAATCATATCTGATGATTTTAGAAGAAAGAAATGCTAATGAAAAAAGTTTGGTTTTGACCAAAGATACAAGAAGATGGTAGATTCATTATCCAAAATGTTTTGCCAGTTACAGAGCAATTAAATATGATCATAAAGGTCTACTCTCTTTTTTTTTTTTCTTCTGAAACTGGAAATATTTTCTTTCACTGGTGTCTAGAAGATCCAAAACACCTCTCTGCAGTCGGTATTCAGGAGACACACAACATATGGTTACTGAAAACTGGCAACAGAACAGTTTCTCATTCTCCAGTCAGACGCTCATTGAAGACGCTCAGAGGACTATCAACACAGCAAATACTTCTTCTTGTTTATGCACTTTTTTACTGTAGTGACCTAGATAATCTTCTGATAAAAAAGGCATTTTAGTCACATACCTCATTTATTAAAAATCAGTGTTCAATATGCTTTGTTTAAATTACTGCATATAACAGAAAAACTGAGGAAGAGGCATATACTTGTACGCATGAATCCTGCCTTTTTGTTTTTTTCAAACATTTCTGTACATTTTTACTCCTATTACATATGGTGCATTTTTGCATCTTTACCCTCACTTCAGTCAAATAGTTGAGGTCATTCTAGGAGTTCATATGATGCTACAATCTGCAGGAGGGAAAAAAAGGAAAGTATTTCCAGCTCAAAAATCGATTTTTTATTCTTATGTGCTTTTGAACAAAATATATTTCTGAAAAAAAATGCAAAACAAAAATCATGTGAGAGCATTAGCCTCAGCACCTAGTCTTTGAATTTACTAGTCCTTACCTGCCATTCTTTCTCAGCAAACAAAGACAAGTAGATTAAGTCTTTTTACTCCTTCCTGAATTCCCTTTGTTATAAGTATTTACATAGTTTTAAGTTATGGCCCTGAATTATTGGACTAGAGTCCACACAGCTCCTTTTTTGTGACTGTGATCCAATAAAATGGCACTCTTACATCCTGAAAACAGGCTGGAATATCAGAAATGCTTACTATGGACATATTACCACTGTCCTATGCTTAACGGTGAGTAGTGATCTAGACAAGAATACAACCATATGAAAGTTAGGCTACCCTTTCACTGAATTAAGAATGGCCAAATTACTGAGATTCTATCACCCTGGAAGCTTTTTAGGAAATGGTTTGTAACAGAGGTCTACTGGTATAGGACCAAGAAAAAACCTAGGATTAAAAATACCCTGTTTCCAAAGACTCGATATCTTCAAAGATATTGTTTGTCCTCAGCTCTCTAGCAGGCACTCTGAGAAGTGAGCCTAGAGACAGGCTATTCCATGTACATCCTCAAGGAAGAGGTATTGGTAACACATTAACTGTCTTTCAGTTGACAGGTTAATGAAGAACACACTGGGAAAGTCCCTACAGCCATACCCAGGGAGGTTGTGGAGTCTCCCTCCTTGGATATATTCAAAAGCCATCTGATCATGGTCCTGTGCAACCAGTTCTAGGTGGGGGGGTTGGAGCAGGTGATATCCAGAGGTACCCGCCAACCTCAACCATCTGTGATTATGTGATTGTGTGATTGCTAAAGTACTGAAATGCCTTGCATCCGCAATCAATAACTTCTGCTGTGGAAGTATGTGAGGTAGTGTAGTACAGTATAGGAGGTTTGGTAGGGTCCTGTCAGTCTGAGCTTTGTGCCCAAAAAGAAGAAATGGAGAACTAGTGTGAATGGAGCTAATTACTAGGTCTTTATTGTGAGATAGTAAATAGGGTTGAGATCTTAAGGAATAGATCTCCTAGCTCTCTCCCATTTTAAAAATGGCAGTGGGAGAGCCTCCAATCTGCTCGAAAGCAAAGCCGACCCAGTGGAGGTCACTAGAGTGAAGCAGAGTACTTACTTAGATGGGAAAGAAATATTCATGTGGTATAATACGTGGTAGAGAAATGGCAAATTCTTCAACCACCTCTCAAACAAAACACAACATCTGACTGCAACAGCTCAAACAGGTTTAGCATTTCCTGACATACCAAGCATGAACACAAAACTGATGTGTTAGCAAGCATGACATCTACAAGCCTGGGATCATAATTTATTTCAAGTAAGACTGCCCAGTGCTATAGATATACTTTCTAGCAATCTTTCCCCCTTTAAACCAGAGGAATATTGTTCCCATTGAATCTTTGGCAGATGTCTTTTCCTTTCAGTTCCTAAAATGAACCACTCTGGAACATCTCAGAAACAGAAAACTGAGCTTCTTTATCAACTCTGCAGAAAGATCAGACTTCAGAAAGGCACCTTTCCATAAGACTTTTTCTAGTGATTTTCTTCCCACTTCTCTGCTCCGGAAAAATAACAGCTTTTTTGTCAAGAGTTTTGTGTAGTTCCATGGATAAACTTATGCTTACTATGTTGTAGAAGGACAGCAATAGCTGAGTACTATCATAAGCACTCCCCTGGGAACTCATGGCGTAGAAAAAAAAGTCAATGAAAGAAAAATAGAAGCAAAAAATACAAGTACAGATGCACATTAGATTGCTTTGGAAACCAAGGCAAAGAATTAATACACAGCACAAGACAAACTATCAGATAATAATATTTAAGTAACAGAAAATGGGAAATTTTCAGTTCAGGGATTTCAGAGGCATCTGCTCTGAGTCTAGTGATATTCAATATTTTTATTAATTTCTGGAATTATTGCTTGTAAAATTAACAGAAAACAAAAAATATGTTACATGATAAGCATGTAATAATGTAAGCAGTCACATTAGCATGCTGGGAAGTGGGTCCATTTGAATGACATAGCTAAGTAACTTAACAATGGGCACCAACCCATTCTTTCAGAAACAAGGTGCCTATTCCACACTTGGAGCAAGGATTTCCAGATGAATCATGGGTGGGAACTGGAGACTCTGAGAAGGGTTTGGGCTTAGCCCTTCACCTCTGTTTCAAAAAAGTCAAAGTGATAAGGACTGAAAATAGAAATTATGTGAGGCCTGAAAAAACTACCTTATGGTAAATGGGTAAATCTGTTTCCTTTACATAAATGAAATGACATTACAACAGTCTAAAATTACCTGCATTATTTCTTGCAACTTTATCTTTAATCTAGTAGAGAAAAGCATAATAAGGAGGAGCTGAAGCTACATAAATAAAAACTGAAAATAATCTGTGATTTTTAAAAGTAAATGAAATTTAACTATTGAAATGGATATGGTGGTTTCTCTGCAAACTTTTAAAATCAAAATAGATACTGTGATTTGTATCTTAAATCAAGGCACATATCTTGATTCATAGTGTAAAGAAATAGTAGAATAATGTAAATTATATATATTTTAGGTAAAGTTATTGGATATTTTTAAAGAGATATTAACATTGAAACAGAAGCTATGGACTATGCAAAAATTACTAGGAAGTGTCACTTTTGTATTGGGGTGATACAAATGGTCTATTCTAACAGCAGTACTTGTACTATCAGTTCAGACTGGAGTTCATTTTTATTTCAATTGAGAGTTGAAAAAGGAGACTGCCTTCTATGGTAAAGACAGAGCTATTTCAAACACAAGGGGCCATCTGTTAATCAAGACTCTTGTGTTCTGGTATGATTTAGTGCCACAGATCATTTGCATGGATGTGTATGGTAGTGTTAGATCAATAACCAAGTAGCTGGGAAGAAATTAAAAGCGTTTTGCTCAATACATTTGTATCCAAACGTGATGATCTGTGTCTGACCCCTGCAGGTTCCCAAGATACCCCAGAATAGAGCAGTTATGCTCCCTTGGTGCCCTTAAATGTTCTTTTCTCAACTTGGACTGGAAGCACATGGGAGGCCACCCAGTCAGAGCCTGACAGCTCAACTTCCAGGCTGCAGTCCTTGTTGATTTAGCCTGTCAGCTTGTTTCCTCACAGCCTTCTTCAATATAGGCATTACTCAATTTTCAGTACTCCAAGCTGCAATCTGAGCTCGACCAAATACTCTGTAAACCAAACTGATTTGATCAAACCTGGATGTTTGACCAAATCTGTATGTTTGGCATGTCAGAAGTAAACTGACTATTATATTGGTGGTACAGTAGAATAAAAGACTACAAAAGATGGGACAAAACAGTTCTTAGGAGTTGTATGACTGTTTTTTAAAAATGTGTTAAACATAAAAGAATGTTTTCATTATCTGAATGTTAGGGTGAAATCTCAGACAGTCCAAATCCCATAAAATACATTGCTTCATCTGACCCATTTGGAGTGCTGAGACATTAAATAGATATGACTGCTTATTTAGAAGTATTGCAGACATTGTATTGGAACAACTGATACAAAACCACGCTATCCCACGCTCCCACTTTTCCTGCTATTTGCCAATTCGTAATTACAGTATGTAAATACACAGCAGAATGGGTCTTTGGTTAATCAAATTGATTTAATTGCTGAATCCCCACAGATGAATGTGAACAGAATCTTCTCTTTTCTCCTGTTTTGTTGGCAAAACATACCACATAAATGATAAAATTCTACCAGAAATGGCAATGGGATTTGAACAACTCTCTTACTGCAACACTGCTAGAACACCTGTAGTCAGATTCAAAGGACTTTAACAAGGTAATTCCTCATAATTTTAAAGCTGTAAATTATGGCATTCCCTAGAGATACTGAATTAATTAGGCCTTTGTAGATTATCAATGTGTATATGTCTGTTTTTATGAAAATCTGGCATTGTTTTTCATTTTCTGCATTATGTTATTAAAAAGGCAGAGATAGTAACACAAAAAATGTTGCAAAGAGTTCACCAGATATGCTCATTAGTTTATAGTCTGAATATAAAACTCTTGTAATAGTTATCAGCATTATTGTTAATATCATATTTAGCACTAGTCATTGGAACCATAATATTATCCTGATGGCTTTTGGCAGGTAACTAAATCATATAACCTGAAGAAAGTAAGCCTGAAGATGTCCTTGACAAAATAGTAGGTCATTAAAATCTGATTACTTCATGGGCTAGTAAAAATACGTGTAACTTTCAGAGTTTTGGACCTGCATTGGATACATTCATGCCATAGGACCCAAGAGCTTGTCAATTCCTCAGGCCAGGTCAAAACTTTTCCCAGGTCCAACCTCTATAGCAAGTTAGGACACATTCCTATGCAAGCCCTGGTAAGCCCTGCTTTCTGTGTGAAGAATTTTGCATTCTTGCAGGGGTGCTAGCCTGAAGAATTTGGGTACCAGAATCCCAGAGCAAGCCCTGCTATGCATCAGGAGTGAAACCTCAAATCTAGCATTTGTGATATGATGAAGTAAAACTGTTAGACGCACTTTTTCAGCAGAGTCACAGATGTACATGAAAATTCATTGTCCGCCGCAAAGGTATTGGGATTTAAATCCCCAGAGTCAAACAAGAAAGCTGATCCCAGTCTTTCCAAATCCTGGATGAATGTTGTGACCATTCTTGTACATTATACAGAGGGGGACAGTAATAGCAGTAGTAGTAGTAGCAGCAGCAGCAGTAGTAGTAGTAGTAACAGTAGTAGTAGCCCATATTTTTCTTCTACTGCTCTTTGAACAAAGCCATCTGTCACTGGTCACTACATAGTGGATCCCACTCCAGAGGCATTCTAAGAGGGCCTGTGAGAGTTAGCTCATCAGAAGATGCTAAAGGAACATCTCATCTTGATCAAGTTTTGGCACAGAGAGATTTTAGGCTTTTCTGCCCTGCTGATAACTAGGTTGCTTCTAAGAACCTTAAAAATATATATATATATAGTTTGGGAAACATTAAGGCTAAGAGGTCTGATCTTATAGACCTTAAAGGTCTGGTTCAGTTCCACATTCAGAGACTTCAGAGATGTTGTGATAGCCTCCCTGGCCAATTGCTATTAGTTCAGTAGACCACAAATCCTATGTCATATCTGCCAAGGCTGTGCGAATGTAGTCTAGGACACCTAAATATCATCAGATGCCTATGGCTGAACATCTGAGCTAAACTCTGGGCTTCTACTGTAAAAGAGGCTTAGACATTAGCATACTCATAGACACTTGCATTTAGATAAATTAATCTAGATTTCTGAGGCTGAATGTGAATCCTATCTGTGAAATTCAGGGTTTACTTACCAGCCGAGACAGTGTTGTCAGAATCAGTTTTTAAGTTAGGCACTGATAAGTCTTATTCCAAGGCACCTGTTGCCCTTATTCAGCTCTGTTCATAAATGCTTGGAGAAAGCTCAATCAGTTCTAGACTACCTAGAGCCTAGAAACAGATTTTCAAAGGTCATTCATATTTCACAAATAATGCCACTGCTAACTTTTGATCTCAGCAGTTCACGAGACTACTGATTTAAATGCTTACTATACATTTCTTTAAGACTCCAGGTAAAACGGCTGCCAGTTTTCAATTCTAAAGAAACTAAAAATATTTACATTGCTTTTGTATTTGCATTGTGTGATAACTACCTTTTCACCATATTACTAAACTCAATTCGAAATTCTTACTTGGCCACTATGTGCTGCAGTATCTTGCTGAGACTAATGAACAAAGTTTCATAAAATCAGCTTGTGACCATGTGATGGCTATTAAAACATACAAAACCCTTAGCAATTATCATAAGGAAATCAGCATACTCTCGCAGCATTATAGGGTGCATCGTGAACCAAAGTACTTTTAGCTCATCAATTTCACCTGTTCATGCTGGAGCACAGACCTGGTTTTAAGCAAACAGATGGAAATACAAACTTCTGATATTCCTGTTTCACTTTGTGCAGCAAACATGTTTAGAAAAGAAGAATTACATTGACCTTGAAAATCTATTGCACTGTACCCTGCACTCAAATTTCTTCCTTTCACAACTCATTTTCTATCAGTGCTTTTTTATAAAAGCCAGTTTCTCATGTTTTAGGTTTTTTTTAACTAATCAAATAACTGTCTAAGACTGTTAAGACAATTTTATTCCAGGTAAATTAGCATTTTTTTAGAAGGCTTTCATACCTCTCTTCCCTTCCACCTCACTAGTAACACTGTATACTATTATTTGCTGTCAGGCTGGATGCAAATCCTTTTCTTCAGCATTTTCTGCTTTTACTGTTGGTGTCTCTTCTGGCAACAACCAAACCAGAGCTGGCCCCTAATAATTATACTCTTCCTTCCCATTTTGGCTAGTAAACTGAGAATGTTGTAGCCAGGCTGCTAATTACTTCACAGTGGGATCTTTCAGTGCTGTTCAGAGATGCTGAGACACTTGCTTAGCAGAATAACAGACGTGCCTGGAACATTTGACTTACAAGTGCTTTACTTTTTCAGCAGTCAGAAGCTTTCCTAACATCCAAATCTTTCTGTAATTCTGGTTTTCCTACTAATTTCCAGGGGGTTTTCTGTACCTTATTCCCTCAATACCTCTCTTCACAACTTACCTTCTCTGTATATTGTAGCAGAAAATAGGGTAGAATCCTTCTTTGATTAGGCATCTACATGTAGACATCTCCATGTGAGCTCTTCACACAAGGCTGTTCTTAAAGAAAACAGATAACCCTTTTTAGCTTGTGCTTCATATAGTCCTCAAGGATGGTCAGATGAATTGCACATTAAAACTACACATTAGTCTCCACTGGCTACAAAAGAGCTTACTTTAACTAACAGAAACATATATATATGCGTGTGTGTGTGTGTGTGTGTGTGTGTGTATGTGTGTGTGTGTGTGTGTGTATATAT
>NW_010321164.1:14270-28886 GCF_000700745.2 Antrostomus carolinensis
AATAAATATATATATATATATGTATATATTTACACTTCAGATGTCTATATCTGTTACGGAATCTGACCATAAGATTAACATAAACTATCTAGAATGAATCATGTGATCTTTAATAATAAATTTTGCTTGTAAGTGGATCCATAACAGAACTTAAATAATAAATTTCTTAATAAAGAAATAAAAGCAGTAGTTTTAGTGTCTATTCCTTCAAACTGCTTTCCTTTTTCCATCCTGCCACAAAGCACCTATAACTTAACTATTATTTAGTGTTTTTCTGCTTTTGAGCTTTCATTTCCCACTGAATGCTGCAACACTCAATGTATTGTACTTAACCTAACAGCAGTTCAATGAAGTAATCCAATAGCATATTCTAGGTGCCTACAGAAACAGAAACATCCTGGCCATAAAAAATAATGCCTATGTGAAAAGCTATTTGGAGAAACATTTAGTTCTCTTTAGTCTTTCAGAATGAAGATGTGTTGTATGAGGTATTTTATACATGCAAATGCTTCATTTTCCTTCTTTAAGACTTTATAGTACTATTTGTTTTCAAATGAGTTTTGTGGTTGTTTCATACAGGGAATGCAAAAGCCAGGGTACATTTCACCATTATGTAGCTTGCCATATATTTTTCTCTAATAAATCATCATTGAAGATGTGAACAAGTTTAATTTCACAATATAAATATTTCCCTTTTCAATCTGTGTGTTTGTATGTGCGTGCCAAAACCAGATTTTTCTAAAAAGCAATAACCTAAGAACCACAAATTTGGCACAGCATGAAGCTATGCCAAATAATACTCCCATGGAAAAACTGCACTTAATGCAGACATTTATATTTATGAATCCTGAGTTTGAAGAAATACCTATGTTTTTATTTAACTTTCTTTGAAAGACATATTCAGTGATTTCTGACTTCTTGGTAACAATGCAGTATAGGTCATAAATGTCCCTCTTGCTGTTTGTCTGCCTAGAACAGACCTTTGGGTAAATAAACAATCGCAAACTTTACCAAAGTATTGGTATATTCCAAACCTGAGTAAAACTTTGAAAACATGAATGCTGGAGAGAGTATCAGTTATAAGGAGAATAATTCTTGGGTTTTAAACTGTTTTCTCTATTTAGTCTACTTTGTCATTTATGGCCATGATATTGTGACTTGAAAGTGGAAAAGCAAGTGGAGCCCACTGCCATCTACCTTTTGGACACAACTCTACCATCTTTTAGGACAGATTACAGCCACTGTAACTAGCAGTAAAAAGAGAGAAGGATGTTTGTCAGACATATCCTGGAGGAATAGTTGGAAAAGACAGGCTGCAGCAACATGGGTATCTGCTATGCCTCATCTTCACCTCAGGTAAATTAGAGGTGTCTCTGCATAGTGCTTGTCTACTGCAGTGGCAGGAAGCCATGGGCTTTTTACAACTGCTTTTCCCTGCCCATTGGGCTAATTGGTACCCAAAGAGAGTGCCAAACAGGAAGATTCTGCTAGCGCTCACTAATCCAGCAGGGAATCAGAGACTTCTGATTCAAGAAGGTAGAGCCTTACTTGGGTGATGAATTTTATTGTTAGAGAAGAGGTTATGATGACATATAGAAAAGACTTAGCTTATTTTTATTGAATTTCTTTCTGCTGTGACTGAACCAATTTGATCTGATATTAACTGGATTTATGTTTAGGTTACTTGATAGAACAAAAATTCTTTGGCATAAACGGCCTTCCAACATACTAGAAAACAATGGAATAGAAAATAAGAATCTAATTTCTGGAAGGGTCAATGCTATTAAAAAAAAAAAAAAAATCTTTAATCCCACTTGCTTATTTTATGCTCTGGAAACCTTCCAAGTTTAGACTGTACTAGGATATACACCTCAGTCACAGGAGTGGTTAGGCAGACTAACGTAGCTTTTGCTGGGATCTGTACAGCTGCAGCCCCCATTCATCTACTGTCTGAAGTAACATCCTTTACAGTTAACTTAGTATCTATATACTACCCTGACATAGTATCTCTACTACTTCTGTGAGAGCAATAAAGACATATGCTAGAAGGAATACAGCTGACATGACATAATTGTGTTCCAGTTACGGTGTCCTTTCAGCCAGTACAATTGAACAGCTAAATAAAGGCAGAGGTTCAACCATTTCCCAGTATCATGCATCCCAAATTCCTCAGGGGTAGAACTTGGAGTTCAGACTCTCTTGTTATCTGACTCTCAATTCAGTTAGATCTAGACAGGCCAGACCCCTTAATCTTCAGAGCTCACTGTCATAAATGAGACCTCTGTCACGGAGCTTTTTGGAATAAGACCTCACACCCTTTCCCCCAAATTCCAGGCAACGTTGGTGTCCCAATAAAACCTAAGAAAAATAAATTATTTTACCAGTTGGCTAATAAGAACTCCTTGAAGTTTTAAGTTAATATAACAGGGAGATTTCACATTTGCATTCTCTCAGTTATATTTTTTTACTCTCGCTCCTCTCAATTTGTTATGTTTGGCGACATTGCTGGGTCTGCTCTATTTCAGTTCTTTTGGACTCCAGGAGATCTATAATTATTATTTAAGAACCAGAGTTTTGTCAAAGCAGTACAGCCCAATTAATCTTGTTTCTTGCAATAAATCTAATAAAAAGGGAGGTTTGGAAAATATATCCATGTTGTGAATAGTAGAAACAAACCACTTTAAATGTCCATGGACTGGTTAAAGCTTTTTAATCACCTAATTTGCCCTAGAGCAAACGGTTACCTCCATTCTGGATGTTGTAATTTCCAGATCTAGTAGCCACAGAAAAGTAAAGTTCCAAGAACAACATGACTGCTGGGGACACTGATGATTAGATGATTGGCTCTAATAATCAGACTGGGTGATTATTCTCAGGACTTATACCACAGTTACTAACATGCTGTTTTTATTAAAGAAAAGACTGCCAGGAGCAATTTAATAGCTAGGTTTGGGGTGATTCTCTGTTCTTAAAAACATTTTCATTATCAGGCAATCAGCTAGCAAGTTGCTTGCATTAACTTTACATGTATATCCATATCTTCCCATTACTTGTTCATGCATAGTCCTCCCCAGAGGTCGGGGTACTCCTTGCCAGAGCAACATTTACTAATCAGAATAAGGCACCACAGGCCAGGACTCAGGCACATACCTCTGAATTTCTGCCCTGGAAAACAGTGTCAGACATATCGTGCATGTATTTTACTGAATGGAATTCCATCAAAACATGTATATCAAGGTCTGGCTCCTCTTGATAGAAAGATGATGAACCAATTAACTTCACTGATGTTTTGTCCAAATAAAAAGTGCAGGGCTGGGAGACTGTTCAACGGAAACAAATAGCCCTACCTCCTCCTTACCAGCCAGAAATCTGCCTATCAAAAATGCATTGCTATTCGAAGTAAGGAAAGAGTCTTAGCAAGTATGAATATCCTTCAACAAGAAGTCCTTTAGCGTCTTCGAAGAGAAATTTCAGTACTGACAAAACCAAGACCACAAGAGCATCCACAAAGATTCTTGAAATTAATCCTTCCTGATTTAAAGTGGAAGACAGCAAAATTTTTATTGAATCTTCCTACTCCTCTCAAATTATAATGTGCTCTACTAGATTGCAGGTCAGTCACACCAATCTGGAAGATATTATTTTTTTCCCCTTTCCCCCCACTTATTCTTTTCATCCCGACAGCACTATTGATGAAGACCTCAGGAAAAAAATACCAGTGACCAAGACACTTTGATGGCCTTTCCACTGTGTAATTATACTTACTCTTGATAACACTAAAGACATGTCTTATTGGTAGTGGCACAGGCTGCTTTCCTTTTCACAGAGAGATGGATTGTTTCTGCAGGCCTTGATGGCCTTCAAATTATCTGAGCACAGAAAAGAGAGCAGAGTGAATTTTATTTTAACTCATTTTATTTCTAAATTTATTTCCCAGTAGCTAGAAGGTGATGACTGCCCCAGCAGTCAAGTCAATTGTTATCTGTGGGACTTGATTATGTTTAGACCCAGTCTCTCATTTTGAGCAAGACACAGTTAATGAGGAGAGAAATGAAAAGTGCATTGAGTCACAGTGTGTTTGTGGTAATTTGTGACACATTCACTCTACTCAGTTCTTTGTTTATTCCTTCCCCCCTCCATGCAGGTCCTGTAGAAAAAGGAACAGATAAGCGAATTCAGTGGTAGACAGTTAAGGGTGTTGAAAGTAATGAATCTATATCTCTCTATCTCTTTCTCCATTGTTGGCAGTAATTGGAGCAGTGTTCATCTATACAGTAAAATGCCAGTGAAGCCCATCTTAACGAAACATCTTTTTTTTCCATTATTTTGCAACACATTTTTCATTGACACTGCTAGTTTTTATTTTCACCATGTGCCTTTTTTTTTTTTTTTTTGCAAGCTCTTTGCCACTCTTCTAAATAATAGTCCATTAAACAGTTCACAGTGTGTGTTCTGTAGAAACGTAAAAAAGTGATTGGATGATACTAATTAAGGAGAGATTTTGTTTCCACTTACTGCAGATCAATGGTGGGTTACATTAAAGCTGCATTTTTGCGATGAGTTTAAACACAAAAGAACAGCTGTGCTAAATACATATTTCAAGGCTTACAGGTAGGTCAAATAAATCTTTTTTTCTTTGCCTGTCTGTTTTAAAACTATAGCAAAATGTATGTGAAGAATAGTAAAATAAAAAGGTAAATTTCTCACTGCAGATTTTTTTTCACTTGTGGTAGCAGAAACTGTAAAATCATGAATGCCAGTTGCAACGCACTGAGATCCTGTTGGCTTTTAATTTACTCTATAGCCTACTATGCATTAATTTTAATGAGACTTTTCTTCTGTTTTCTACAGTTGCCACTCTAAGGTATCTCCTCTCTGATTTATGGCTGTGTTAGATACAGGGAAAAAATGTCTTAGTGAGAAACCTCTTCCTGTATTTGAACCCTTATTTCTTCCTTTAATCTTAAATTATTCTGAGCACAAAATTTATCCAAAATCTCCATACAGAGATATGTTCATATGCAAAGAAGTGTGGCAGCTCATTCCAGTCAGATCAATTAAAATAAAAATTCACTGTTCGTTGGCATTCCTTGATCAGCACAAACAACATTCAGGGGAAATTCACTTGGTTGCCTCCAAATAACATAATGAATCCTGAACACATATGACAGAGAACCAAAAGAGAAAATGCTTTTCAGGCGCTTGCTCTAAATATTAAAACAAAACTATTTTAAAATGAGTTCACCCCATTTTAGAAATATATGTTATTTAATATAGGGTCCTATATTAAATAGGGAACTATAGGGACCCTGCTTTTATCCTGATCATTTCAACATCAAAAGCAGACAAAAAATGCTGTTTGCACTTCCTTTGCATTACAACAGTCTAGATCCCAATTCTAAACCACTACTAGCAAAGCAGAATAACATGAGATACGCTTTGTGTATCATGGACTAAGGAGGTTGTCCAATATCTTTGATTTTGCAGAAACCAAAGTCACACATAGATTTAGTATTATCCAACAAAATTTTGTATGAGAATGGATTAAAAGGTTTAATTTGGGTCTGTCTTTACTACTGTAAGTTTAAACTATGAATTCAATACTATATGCCTTCTGTCAAATTAGCTTGTGCAAGTTATAATTCATAAGCTCTTTGTTCCATGTCGAAATCTAGGTGGTCTCAAACTCTCAAAAGGAATTGGGTATGCTGAAAATGCACCCACCAAACCCTGTATTTTCACACTTTTGAAAGAGGTGTATTTGTGATGACTTGAAGAAAATTTTATTTGTGTGTAGTGTTCTTGGCACTAGTACCACAGTCAGGCCTCCTTCACAAAGGCAAGGACATCTGTGGCTAGCGCGAAGGGGCTGCTGCAAGTCTGAGGACTGCTTGTGTATATATACAAGGACCACAGCACCTGAGCTCCACGCCTTACTCTACAGTGGTACAACTACCTGACTTTTCCACTGGTCATGTAAAGAAAACACTTTCCTTAACATCATTATTGAAATACCTTTTTTCTTAACACATCTTGAAATACAAACAATGCCATATTGCTGAACATTTTTCATCCAGAAGGATGCTCTGTTTAGCAGTAGCCTGTGGATCAGCTGATTGATAGATTCATACCTTCCCATGCAATAAAAGACTATTTGGTCACAAAGTCCAAAGACATGTAGAGTGGGTTACAGAACTTAAAAGCTATACTGAGCCCAGGAAATGTTCAGCAACAGCCTATTTTCAAGAGTGACATCCACTCTCGAAATGAAAACAAAGACAGTTGGAAAGCATTCTGCTAGTTAGGGTACACACTTCCAGTGAATGAAATGGTCTTTAAAACCTGCACTACTATGCACCCCACACTGTTTTTATTGCTGTTATGAACTGGATAGATTAGGGTGAGCAGCACCATTTTTACTTTAATTTTACTCAGTGTCTCTGTAGTTGTAGAACCCACACATGCAGAAACCCTTTATTCAAGCAAGGGTTATCACTGGTATTCTCACAGCAATTTATACAAGGAAACTTTTCCTGGTATAATTCATTAAAAATTAATCAACCCATTTCTGTGCAAATCTCTGTGACATGTGTTCTTTGATGCAGTGAGTGCTGAATAGTCTTTTCTTTATTATGAAATGACACAAGTGGAACTTTCTAATTGGCTGTCAGTGATGTCATACCCAAGTAAATGCACAAGTCGGCTTATTTCCCTTTTTATGAACATACTCCATGACAGACTGTGAGTTTCTGGAGAGCTCCTGCCCCTCTTTGGTAGTTAACATCACTTTGCTGGAAGGATTATAGTTATGCTTCTGTAATAGGATAGAAACTTGCCAGTGTGTTTTCCTGTCTTTGTTTGCATGTGGGGATATTTTTCCTTCTTTTACTATACTCCCTTACTGCCGAGTTACTATCTTTTCCCACAGGGGCAATGTGGAACTTACTGAGTGAAATTAGCAACAACTTTCATAGGCATCCTTTCAGGGTTCTCTTTTTGGGTGGTTTCACGGGTTGTGTCAAAATCAACAATAAATGTGGTCACATTCATATCTAACTCATAGTTAACAGACTTCATTTAATACACACAAGTTTCAGCAGCACAACCACTAAAGGGATGTAGCCAAGAGACATATGGAAACAGTGAGATTTTGTTCTTGTGGTTTTCAACTTATTTATGTATTTGGTTAACAGCTCCTCGTTAATGCAGAAAGATTGCCACATCTCCAGCCTTGCCAGGAGGGTATACTTTCACTGCAGGAGGATGTGTTCTCCAAAGAACGTGCTTTGGCAGGAATGGTGCTGCTTACATTTGATTTTTCTCTGTTACCCATGTTACGCACTTACAGAGCTCAGATAAAGGGCAAATGTTTTGCTTCTAGGAGCCACCTTCCAAAATCATGTGGCAAGGTGCCACATCCTCTAGCCATACTCCATTCAGCTTTCCAAACCAACATTACAAACCCATTACTTTTTTACTACCTCAGCTCCCAACTACTTTCATCCTACTTTGTAAGCAGTTCTCCTCCTACATACAACTTTCAGCTTACACCCAGCTTCAAGATCCCCAGTCCCCAGACCTCTGCAGTCTGACTCGGCAGCCAGGACCACCCTCAAGCACATGAGCTCTCATCACATCAGTTCAAATCAGTCTTGCCAGGGAAGAGAGGCATAGCAAACCCGTGCTGTTGCTAAGGAGAATATAGGTGTAGGCACCCTCTAGGGAGGTCTACTGAAGGGCTTCAACTCTATACCTGAACCCTCCCCCATCACACGGCCCTTATGTTACCTAGTGGTATGTTTAAGGTATATGAAGTAACAAAAGATAAATACACTCCAGCTCTTTAGGTGATACACTTACAGGATGCTCTCCCAGATGCCTGTGATTACTACTAATCGCATACACAATGACAATTCAGTTATAGTAGTTCTTATCCCCAGGGTCTGGAAGAAAGTTGCAGAATGTGAAGTGCAGTAATCTCAGCTGACAGAACTAGCATGGTGCTACTGCAATGAAACCAGAGTTTAGCAATCAATTTGTCACTGTTTAACCAAATTATTACAAACAGTGAATACAAAACTTAGCGAGAGAGAGAGGTGTAAGTGACTTATACTGGTATCAGATTGTCCCATTTTCCTCTGTCTGAATATTCCTTGTTTTGTTTTGTCTTAAGAAAAATAAAAGAGATTTCTTTCTCTTTTTATTCCCCTTTTCTTCCCTGTTCTTTTTTTTTTTTTTTTTTTCCTCACAGACAATGGCTTAATCTAAAGAATAAAGACACCATATGATTATATCATTTTCTAATCCAATTACAGATCTTTGATATGGCCCCTTATCTTTTCTGTTCATGCAGTGATATGCAGATCACATGGTTCTTTAAACTTGAAAATATCTTTACTTTTCAGTTCATGCCTTTACCTTTTCCTAGGCATTTCACTAAAACACAAATGTGTAATATTTAATTATTTGATACGTATCTTATGAAAGAAAGATTAATAGATATATTAAAGAAGACAGCAATGTAATCACCAGTTAACTTTCCTAGAATAATTTGTTCAGGATTTCATCTTTGAGTATAGGGTGAAATCCTGGCTCCAGAAAAGTTAAAGAATTCCCAAAAAATTTAGTAGGACCAGAATCTCATTCTCTACTTTCAAATGACCAGCAAGTTTCCAGTATTTGGCTCCATGGTAATTTTACACCAGTGGGACCATTTTGTTGCCTTAACATATGTTAAACTTGAGAGGAATATGCTCTCAGCTGGTCCACCTGTCAATAAGAACTTGGAAAGAGGAAAAGTCTTTTCCATGCCCTAGAACTAGAGCAAGTATCCGCTGTCAAGCGAGGCAGAAACTGTTGCAACAGTGAGTTCAAGCAGCCATACCTGCCATTAGGGCTGTCAAATGCACTCTCATCACTCCCTGAAACCTGCCCATGAGTAGCTGTATGTACTACTGAATGTTTCATGCTGACACCACAAACAAAATGCATATCTGTGACAAAAAGAACAAAGATAGCAGCCCAGTCTAGTTCCTTTTGCTCTTGTCCCGAAGAGGACAAGGATTCAAGATCATGATAGGGACCTCAAAAGACCTATTTTCTTTGTCCTTGTGCAAGCACCCTTCAAGCTAGCCTCCTGAAAGACCACAGAAACCCTGCAACTGGAATTTCGCATTTGCTAGGAGGTGTTAAAATTGTGACTTGGTGTGGTAACTGGTTAAAGGGACTGCCAACAAGTCTGTGAGCAAGAACAGCCAGAAGAAGACAGGAGATTAGTTGTCATCAGTGACAAGATGATTCTAAACACTTTGCTGGGCCATGGCTGCCCTCCTCCCCTTTACTGGAGTACTTCCTTTCTCGGTGTACTTCCTTTCTCAGTCAATCAGTGTGCAGTTAAACAGTATATGCAGTGGCAGCTTTCATGTATTTTAACTGGGGTAGGATCAGACAAAGTTTTCTTCTAGACTTGTGTGTGCATGCATACACAATTATAAAATAATGGAAGTTTAGAACAATATGGAATAAAACAAAGAAGAGTAAAATTTAATCATTATGAAGACAACACAAACATGAGAATGCTATGTTGTTGTACATTGGAAATGAAAAAAATATGGTCATTTCCTTGTAAAGGTTTTGAGTTTCTTCTGTGCTCCCCTTTACATTCTCAGGCCAAGTTGCTGTATGCTATCTCTGCAAGCTTGGGGATGGCCAGTGAAAGCCCCACTGATGGCTACTGCACAGTCAGATGAAGGCATGGAAACTCTGTAACACATATAAGTACCAGCAAAATAGGAAAAAAAAAAATCTATTTTTCCAGATACTTTTTATAAGTGAAACTTGTTATGTGTTGGGGATTTCACCAAATATCCTCCAGCTGCTCTTGTTTGGTGTGATATCTTTCTCTTAGGCCTCTGTTTTGTATCCCTGCTGCATTCCACTATTAAGGCAGATCTACAAAAAAAAAGGATTTTAGTGGAATTTATAAACCTCTGTTGCAGATGGACTTCCCTGTCTCCAAGGTGCTCCTGAGTATAAAATAATTTATGACATCAGAATTGCTTGCATTTTGCTCAGCATGAACCCTTCTCTGTAGGCCCTATGAGATAACATAATGTCCTGGTTTTGGCTGGGATAGAGCTAATTTTCTTCTTAGTAAATAGAATAGAGCTGTGTTTTAGATTTAGTATGGATTTGGTATGAGAAGAACATTGATAATAGACTGATGAATTTGTTGCTAAGAAATCAAGGACTTTTCAACTACTTATGCTTTGCTAGTATGAGATTAGCTAGAAGGACTGGTGCAAGCTGGATAGGAGCATAGTGGGAGTGATGGACTCAAATTGGCCAATGAGATATTCCATATCAT
This sequence comes from Antrostomus carolinensis, assembly GCF_000700745.2. NCBI lineage: Eukaryota > Metazoa > Chordata > Aves > Caprimulgiformes > Caprimulgidae > Antrostomus > Antrostomus carolinensis. The sequence continues at coordinate 24,637 of NW_010321164.1, forward strand.
ATAATTTCATATTCAGTATATAAATGAGGGCTGGCAGGAAAGCAGGGTTTTTGCTCTTCCAGAATTGCACCTCCAGTGGGTAGAGAGCAATTGCATTGTGCATAACTCATTTGTATATTCTGTTATTATTATTATTATTATCATCCATCATCATCATCATCATCATCATCATCATCATTAAATTTTATTTCCATTATTAAATTGTTTTTATGTCAATCTTCAAGTCTCCTTACTGTTACCCCTCCAATTCTCTCCACATCCCTTGGGGTGAGGGGAGGGTGAGCAAGCAGCCATGTGGTTTTTAGTGGCCTGATGGGTTAAACCACGACACAGTATGAGCTTCTCTCTTGCACTGTGACTGTCACAGACAGGTCCAGTCAGCTCTAAAACTGATGTGAGTAGCCCATAAGGTGCCAAACCTTCAGTCTTTCAGGGGAGCATCCCACACCTCAGGTCTGACATTTATGAAAAAGCTGCAGCTGTAAAGGGCAGGAAACAAATGGGGAGATGCTTTTGGGAACATGCAACTGGAGACACACGGAGGGAGAGGCTGCTGAGGAGACACTGTTGGCGACGTGGCTGGAGATACACCCTTGGAAGGAGGCACTCCATGATGGAGGGGGTACCTTCTAGGGACTGCAGTGGTCGGTGACCCACAGTGCGGAAGACATACCCCTGAAGGACTACAGCTGTGGGCAACCCACAACAGGGACAGGAACACTCTCAAAGGTCTATGGTAGTGGGTGACCCATATCAGAGGACACTCCAGAGTGAGGATACCCTTAAGGGATTGCAGCCATGGGTAACCCATGCTGGGGCAGAGGAAAACCAGTAAGAAGCGAAGAGCAGCAGACAGAAACCATTAAGCATGCAACCCAAAATCTTCTGTGCCACACATTTCCTCAGTCAAGGAACTGGGATGCTCTGAGTGTAACCTGCAGCAAAAATACAGGAAACTGAGATCAGGAAGGGTGGGAGGGAGGAGAGGTTTGGCTTAACATGAGCCCAAGGAATGGGGAATCCCTTTACTTTTTTGTAGGTGTTTACATAACAGTTTGTTCACTTGTTGATGGGTTCTTATCTCAATAATCAAATCATTGATTAGAAGTTTGCATGAATAGGCAATAAATTAATTAAAGTAACAAATTCCCTGAGTCTAGATTGTTTACCCACTACAGGCACTGTGGTGCTTGTCATGAAAGACATGTATCAGTTTTAAGACCTTTTTTTCCTGTTTTCTTGGCTAATTTCATTCCACATTTCAGCTGATGCTTCAGCAAAAACTTAGCTTTTCTTATAGAATAAACTGTGTTTGAGCCTCTCTACTTCAAGTTCAGTTTAGCAATGTTGTGTCTTTCTCTGGAAGTGGTTTCACACGTACACACAAATGGAACACAATAATGAGTTAAAATAATTAATTCACTATTACCAGTAGGTAAGAGAAGACAGTACAGACCACAATTTTTTCTCAATCAAAAAACCCAGCATTTCTGTAACATGGTAGAAGAACCACAGTAAACTAGTTCACCTTGTAGACAACTCTCTTGCTGTTAATAAGAGGATTTCAGTGTATCTGGAAGTATTTGCCTGCTTCCATGACCATAAAATGCCCGAAAAATTAATATCTGTAGAAAAAATAGCTTTAAATACACAAATCATTGGTTTCCCTTAACTGGCAAAATGAGGACCCAGCTTTGAAATTCCTTCATGGTCCCCATTCAGGAAATCATCTCTACTTATGGTAGTAGGAGTCAAACATCAGTTTATAGTTAAGCACCTGCATAAGTGCTTTTTTGGGTTATGTTCAAAAATGAAATGTGTTCAAGCCCCTCATGTGTAGATAAGGGTCAGATATAAAATTAGAAGATAAATTTAGATTCCAGTCACCTTCTCTTTAATTAGTGAGTGCTCAGATCAGAACTTCTATATGGGACCATCTGGGCAGTGACATTTTTAATACAGTCATTTATTTTCCTGTTTCATCACTGGATCTCTTGAGTTACAGGTCTATGTTTTTAAATAGTATCAAATCAAAGATGACAAGGTTCTTCATTTACCGACTCAAGGAACATAAATTATCACTGAGGAAGTGCTGAGTGAAGTGCATTTACTATTTTGAGTATAACTTGCTCACAATATTTTGGTTCTCAAAAAATACCAGGAAAGTATTTTTCCTGATAAAAATTTCTATTACATTATTTACTTAAAACAACTTTTTTTATTGTATTATTTTATTAGGGTATGTGCCTTCAATGTAATATACATCAACAGAAATATATTATTATCTGCATTCACGAATGGTTTTTTTAATGGTATGAGTATCCTTTAAAATATGAATGCTTCAGTTATCAGAGAGATAGACAAAATACATGAACTTAATTAGAACATCTGTTTCAAACTATATATGCCATAATTTATGACCATTTCAGTATCACAGAACTGTTGCCAACATGAACAGAACCCAATGCCTCCATAAAGATTTTAGCTTAAAAAAATATTGTGTCTAAGAATAAAATTACAGGTGTGGTATTATTTATTTTAAGAGACTTAACAAAGATGGAGGTAAAGTGCCATAAAGACAGTAAACATTATAAAAAACAAAGGGTTGGGTGTCTTGCAGAGGGGATGGTCATAAATAGCTCATTCCTCAACAGAAATTGTTGCTTAATAAAAGGAAAAATAGGAAGATGAACTTTTAAACTGATTTTTGCAAAATGAACAAACACAACCTCCTCTCTTGCTAGTTACTGGATGGTGAAATGCTCTCACGAAGTTTTAGAGTTGAATGAGGAAGTGTCAAAACAGTATGGATTGACATCTGCCTCTGTCAGGTTTTTATGGCTTGCACAAAGGAGGATGAATGCACACTACCACATAAGGAAACCTACCATTTGACAGAAAAGAGCATTTTCTGACCTGACCAACAGTGCTGGGACTTAAGTGAAGGCTCCCCAGAGTGGATGGTCTAAAACATTGATTCATTAGTCTGTTTAATCTTTGTGACTGTTAAGGGAGAGATCCTTCTTGATTTACAATCTGACAGGCTGTCATCTTAAGAGGTCCCTGATCACAGTCCTTCCACCAAACAGATAAAAAAAATAAATAAAAAATTACCTACTACCCGTGTTGCACAGAATTAACATAAGGTTCAGGTGGAAGCTGGAAATAAAAAATCATGAAGGGCTGAATTCAGTATATAGGGACAAGTGGCTGTCAGGGACCTACGTAACCCCCCACTTCGGGAATATATCTTCTGTTTTTGAGGCTCCAGGAATAGTGCAGTCTCAATGGGCCGAGGGAATAGAGAAGCAGTGTAGAAGAGTCCAGCTTCTCTACATGCCTCCTGCTCACCCTTGGAGCTACATTTTGTATCCCAATGTAAATCGCTCATATAGGCCAGATAAATGAAATATAGTCATCTATTGCCACTGAAGATGAAGGCAACCTAAAATGACCAACCAGGATGGAGACAGCTATTTTGTAGATGCACAGAGTTAAAGAGGATGAATCTTATTCTGCATGTATACCAGTATTTGGCCATAAATAACTCCTGACAGTACCGTGGTGGTGTGGTGCATACAGTGGTATGTACAAATGGGAAGACTTTAATAAAACTGAAGTAGGGGATGTGGTTATATTTGCTGGGGGTGAGGATGAGCAATGCTGGGGGACCATCTGTTCCCTCATTGTGGGCTGGGAAACTGGGAGCCAAGAGAGACCCCAGGGTGAGACCAGAACATCAACCCACAGCTGAGGTCAGGATCAGACCCAGTGAAGGTAATCAGGGTCAGACACAGACCAAGACAGACAGGCAGAGTTGTGGGGACGGGGAATGGTCCAAGGCTGGGCCAGGACATGCGCCCAGCAGCAGGGCTGGTTCAACAGGGCCCGTGGTCAGTCAGAGCAGGGCTGTGGGGAGTTGGAGACTGTCCCTGCTGTGGCATCACTAGTGGCCTTTTATGATTAAGTGACTACATCAATGGACAAGGGAAGGGCTATGGTTCTCATCTATCCAGACTTCTGTGAGGCCTTTGACATGGTCCCCCACAACATCCTTCTCTCTAAATTGGAGAGATATGGATTTGATGGGTAGACTGTTGGGTGGATGAGGAATTGCTTGGATGGTTGGATGGTTGCATTCAGAGGGTAATGGTTAACGGTTCAATGTCCAGATGGAGATCGGTGATGAGTGGCATCCTTCAATGGCCCATATTATTTTTAATCTGCCCACTGCTGGAGAAGATCAGGTT
>NW_010321165.1:0-21419 GCF_000700745.2 Antrostomus carolinensis
GCCAAACCCCTCCTCCCCGCCTGCCTCCCTCCTTCCCCTCCGGGACGGGACGGCCCGGCCGCCCCCGGCCACCCCTCCCGGCTATTTTTTTGGCAGCTCTTGTTTGCTATTTAGCTGAAGCTCAGCCGAGGGTTGTCCCCCTGCCTTTCAGTTTTTCTAATTATGCAAAACGACACAAACTTGCAAAAGAGCCAACTTGCTGCAGCGGGAGAGCCGCGCGAGTGTGCTGTGCCTGTGCTGGCTGCCCTTCCCTCCGTCATCCTGATGGTCAAGGGAGTTCTGCTATAGACATCCTCCTGGGGGGCTCCAGGTGCTTGATTTAATAAAAATCAGGGTGATAATTCAAGGACCTCCACAGATCCTCACTTCCCATAATCCGTTCGCAAGTGTAGGCTGCGATACATACTTTTATATGTCCATCAAAGCCAGTATCTGTATTTCTTGTAAAGTGGAGCATATCAATAAGAGCCATGGCTTTATATGTTCTCATATAGGTAAGCAGAAAAGGGCTCTAGCCCTGATGCTCTGATGCATTGGTACACCCTTTTTCAGTCTAGGCAGGACCTAGGTGCAACTGGTCCTATGATCTCTTTCTAATCACAGCACCAATAGAGAAGGGGTTTGCATGAATGTGGCATTCATAGAGTCATAAAATGTTGTGAGTTTGAAAGCACCCACAAGGATCATTGAGTCCAGCTCTTGTCCTAGCACAGGACAATCCCAAGATTCATACCATGTGTCTGAGGGCACATGTTGTCCAAATGCTTCTTGAATATTGTCAGGCTTAGTGCCCTGACTACCTCCCTGGGGAGCCTGTTCCAGTGCTCTACCATCCCCTGGGTGACGAACCTTTTCCTAATGTCCAACCTAAACCTCCCCCGGCACATCTTCCTGCCATTTCCTCGGGTCCTAACTATTCCTTCATGGTTAGCCTTGATAACCATCTCACTGGACATCAAAGCCAATAAGAAAAAAAGGGATGATTTAATGAGGAAGAAGGGCAGAATTCACGTCAAGAGGCACTGCATTCCAAAACCGAAAATGCTAGTGGGGCACCTCAGCTTTACCTTCTCCCTGCCATGGATGCACCCATTCCTACTCTGGAGGCTGCTCCTTGAGCTGTGTGGGCAGACAGCAGCAAAACCTGCGCCCACGTCCCTGCTACCCCATCTGCAGCTCGTCTATGCCACCTGCAGTACTATGCTTGGAAGAGTTTTCAGACAGCATATGTAAAGCCACACAATTTCCTGTACTGATGATACTTGCATTTGCTAGATCGGTACCCAGTCAGTCATCCCAAATTTTGCAGATGGAAGAAACACACTTCCTGATTTTTATATTTTTTAATATCTCTACCAGTAAGCCACCTTTCTGTTTCTCTAGTCAACTGTTTCTTTTCCTACAGGCGTTTCCTTGAACTTCTTTAGACAGTGTTAATTTTGAAGCTTCGAAGCTTCAAAGCTTTCACATTCCTGCATTCTGGCTCCATCAGAAACCTTGCCTCACCAACCAACAAAATAGGCATGTAGCAGAAGTGGTAGGAGGCACCAGCAGTTATGCCTTCATATCCCAGTATAGACAGCAGCTGCCTGTCTTCAGTGCCTTGCCCAGGCAGAAGAAGGCATGGACTTAAAAGACATGAAGGAGTTGTCAAAGTTGTCAGCTAGGACAACTATGTTACAAGGAGCGATGAGGTTCATTGATAGGTTTCAAGAAGGGAACAGGCATTTAGATCTGCAACCATCCAAACTGAGCCTACACTAGCGCCTGTCAGGAATGCTGGCTGCAGTGCTTTTCATTTTACTCACACCTCTGAAAGATGGGAATAATATTTAGCACGCGGTAGATGTAGTTCAAGTTGTACACATTATATACCAAATCTAATTGCAAACCCTTTGTAATAGCAACATAAAGAAAGGCTAGAGCAGCAGATTGCGGGGTCTGTGAGTCCAAAAGCATTCCAGGAGTGATGATTTTCCTGCACCCGGTTGGTGCCTGCCCTCTGTCAGTGCTGAGCACAGCCCTGTCCCTCCTCCGGGGCTGCTGGGCATGCCAGTGCTGGAACATTTCAGCTGTTTATGCTGACTTGCCTGGTCTTGCTTGCTCAGAAACACTGGACCACAAACAGGTTTGAGGGATATGCAAGCTACTCTGCTTCTACTCCTTTACAAGCATGCCTCAGCAGCCAGCCCTGCTTGTATCAGGGCTTTTTGTTCCAGGTACAACAAAAGCAAGGTCATTCACAGCTAAACTAGCAATTGCTTGAAGTGATACTAAACTTCATCAGGAAAGTTCAGAAATGGCTTGTTAAAACAGTGGGGTGGTTTGCTTCTCTGTTCCTTCACAGCTATGGAAAGAGGCTTAACAATCAAGATAATATCCCTCCCTATTGGCTCATAGTTCTTGCACGCTCTTTTGATATTATCAGCAAAGCCGGCCAAGTCTCATGTGTAGAGCAGAGGAGGTCTCCCTTCTGAGAAGCATAAAGAGACCCTGCCAAAGACACAGGGCTTTCTAGCACATTGCCACTTGGCTTTTTTAGACCTCTTCCATTCCTTCTGCTTGCCCTTATAATGATGTGGAGTAAATGCAAGTAGCTATTTCTCAGTGATATAGAGAATTATTAATTTTTTTTTTTTAGTCACCATATGATTTTCTCCATCCTGCTCTGTTTGCTTTTTGAACAATTTATTTTTTCCCACACTTTTTTAAGGGCTTTGTCCTGGTAGAGTACCAGCAGCCTGGCTCCCTGTGTGAATGATGAAAAGGAGTAAAGATCTGTAAGAGCTATTAAAAAATATCCAAGTAAGGTGCCTTCCTCTCCATCTTTAACTGTTTAAGGAGTTAGTTATTGTATCGCTGAAAAATAATGTATTACTAGTGCATCCAGAGAAGTAAACCCATTACGGATGGTCAGTGGAAAATGATCTGCTCTGAATATTTATTTCAGTACAGAAAAGAAAAGATAGACAAACCATATCGGCCTGCAGCTCTCCAGGGATAGCCAGCTGGTTGGTATTTACTCTGAAAGGGGAATGAATTGATGGGGTGATGGGTCCAGCAGGCCCCTGAGAAAGTCAAGTGCAGGGTGTGTTAATTGGGTACAAATAGGCCAAGGGGAAGGCAGAAAAGAGCAAGATTATGTTACTCACTGAGCCTTATGGCAGCATCGCTTTCCAGATCTATTTGCATGCTTGCTGGGTCCTGAATAATTTTTGTCAAGAATCGCTTCTGTGCTGAATGTACCAGTAGTGTTTGCAATTCCAGATTTTTTTAAAGTGGCAAATTTATTCTATATACATATTTCTGACATAAACTAATTGATATAATAGTGAGAATTGATATTTGATTTTTTTTCCATATTTGTTTTTATCAGTTTTATCTCAGCCAGTATCTATTACCTCACAACAATCTTAATATGCCAAAGAGAAGAGAGCTCCTAAAAGCTTGCGGAAAGTTGCCAGGTACTCATTAGTCCCAGGAGGGAACAGCCAAAGGAGATGCCAGTGAGAGCTCGTGACTGCTTAGTTTAGGTGTGGGCACTGGGAAAACCCATTAAAGCCGTAATCTGGACATACAAACATAATCAGGGTATTTATTAGTTATTGAACGTTCTGTCTTGGTGTAAGCACATGCACGACCTACACATTAGTGATGTGACAGGAGCTGTGTCCACCTTTGATCTCAGGGGCAAACTAAAGCAGCTTGAGTGCAACTATATTGGCAGACTGCAATCTCTCTGAGGAGATTTGTGTACAGAATTTTCCTGAACACTACAGGTAATGTCTATATATATATATGCATGCACATATCTATATCTCTATGCATATACTTTGATATATGTGCATATAGACACCTAAATATATACCTATACATGGAGCATCCAAACTCCAAGTTTTGAGCAAGAATCCAAACCCGCTGTGTTTCTCTACTGCAGCCAGAAAAAAGGAGAGGAAAAATGCCCTGTGAGTGCTCTGCCTGGAAATTAGCAGAAGTCAACAGAAGAGAAGACAAATTAATAACGCTGGGAAGACAGAAAGACTCTGCTTGCAGGAACATGACTTAAATTTTGGCATTGGTTTGTTTTCTTTTAATATTTATTTGGGTGCAGTTGTTACTACTTGCTGGAACAAGTTCTTTTTGTTTTTAAATCTTTCTTTGTGTGTGGTTATTGTAATTGAACCCCTAGATGAAGCTGTGTGAGGTGAGGATATGAAAAGCCACTTCTGTTGCATTTTTTTTAATCCTATAGACTCCTTGTTACAAATGGGTAGCAGGTTTAGTAGGTCCATGAAGCAGAGCTGGAGTTGGATGTGAGTAATGGCCTTTAAATATTTAATTAAAAGCTCCATTAAAAAAAAAAAAAAAAAAAAAAAAATTGGTGGCAGGCATTTCACATGCAGCCCCACATGTGATTTGGCATGACACAAGATTATGAAGGAGGTATTGGGATAGGAGGGAATGCCAGAGGAAAGTCATGTCCCATGAGTGCAGTAGGATGTGAAGGCTATGGGATATTGATTAGCTGAGGTAAACCCACGTACAGTTCACTCTAGCAGCAGCCAGAGCACATTGGTCGTTACCATATTGGTAATGACTCTACCAAAAATAAGTAGACTGTGGGCAGAAAGCTTACAGTGACTTGGCTGAAAACAGAGTAGCTATGGCACTGACAGGAAAAAAAGTGGGAATTGTCCAGAACACGCTTTGTGTTCCTTTCTTGGCAGGACAGCTGCAGAAACATCTAGAACCACCTTCCCTCCTCTGTGAAAGGAGAAGAAAGGAGAACAGGGTGATGGAGCACTGGAACAGGCTGCCCAGAGAGCTTGTAAAGTCTCCATCTCTGGAGATGTTCAAAAACGACCTGGACGCTTTCCTGTGCAACCTGCTGTAGGGAACCTGCTTTGGCAGGAGGGTTGGACTAGATGATCTCCTGAGGTCCCTTCCAACCCCAACCATTCTGTGATTCTGTGAGAAAGCTGGAGCGGTTACAGGGTCAAGAGTGACTGCAGCCAAAGTAAGGGCTTCGCCAGGCCGGTGCAGCAGCAGTGCCCACAGCCCTCAGGGTCTCATGGGCAGCATGGCGGAGCAGTGGCTGCCCTCCGTGTCACTGGGCGCTTCCATGGGGATGCTGGGCACATCAAGCTGTAAGTACTTCATCTGGGAAAGGTGGCAAAGCTATTTTTAGCCCCTCCAAGAGTCTAAACCAGAGCTAGATAAGATTAATGAACATCTATGGAGATTACAAAGAGTTAAGAGTAGAGGTCAAACCCCTACAGTACTCATTCTCTCTCTTAGCCTAGAGTGACCACATTTTTGAGGTGACAGAAGGGGAAACAATGGGGACTGTTCTGTTTGTCTGAAATATTTTGGGATTTAGAAAACCCAAATATTTAAATAATGCTTTGAAGATATTACAGCTGCTGCCCAATGTTTTATTTTTCAAAAAAAGTCCTTTGTTCAAGGAGACTCCTGCAAAAATGTGTCTTCTTAGACCACGGTTCCTGAAAATATACCATTTTGCAGTAATTATTATGCTCCATCTTTTCTGAACAAACTGGATTTGTGGTAAAACAGACCTCCACATTTTCTAGCTTGCACTGTTGCTCGTGACACTGTGCCTGCATACATCTATTTCTCAGCAGTACAGGTTTATTTTCCACCTTCAGTATTACAGAAAGGGGAGATTGGCGATTTTCAGCTTTATTTCTTTGGATCTTGGGATGCCTGTGGACTTGCCTAAGCAATAGTTACAACTTCTGGTTAATATATAGATCCTTGCAGCTTTTCCAGAGTGATGAAAGGCTCTAAGGTTTGCAATAAGGCTTCTTCTTTACTTACTTTTGTGGATGCCCATAAACTGTGCTGCCTGTTTAGAAAAGATGACCAAACAGACTTGACTTTGAAGAGAAAAGACATATTAAGAATAAGAAGAGAGAGGTAGGGGTTTTTTATTTTATGCTGTAGGAAAATGAAACATATTGCAAAGGCCTTGATTTTTCTGTGAATCAGAAAACTGACTGAAATGACCTACATGAGATTTGAAACTACAGATTGGCACAACACAGCACACACTTTTTCCAATCCAGACAGACTAGAACAATTTTTTGCACCAACACAAAGAGTTTTATAATGATGCAAAGTCAGCACCAGTGGTTGGATTACTATTTTAATAATTACACACTTTTTACATTATGAAAATAAATCATAAATAGTGTAAAAATAATTCTGAAGATCAACTTCTCACAAGCAAGAAACAAAACCTGAAGTACAAAACTGAAGGAAAACAAAACAGTATTCCACTGAAAACCAAGGAAAAATTTTAATAATAAAGACAAAACCATGCTCTTTGATTGAGTTCAATTAAGTCAGGACCAGAGGCCACAAGAACGTGGTAATTACTAACAAATTAAAATGAGTGATTAAAATCTTGCAATTCTTTACACTACTCATCAAAAGAGGTCTCGTGATGTATTTACAGTGCTAAGACACGTTGAATATTTCTAGTATTGATAATATGATACTGACCCATGTGTTTCCCCCCCCAAGCAGTGTAACCCTTGCCAAATTACTTTTCTTTGTATTTTTATCTCCTCTACTGCATTTATGAGACCATTTGCAATACAAAAATAATGGCACATATAGATGAACTTAAAAAAGTAAAAAATACAAATAAAAATATATAATATTTTCCAAAGGAAAAAGTCAGATACATACATCTTAGTAACATTTTTAAAGTTGTGTGATATTTTCCCAAACATGTACAATAATATAAGAATATCCACATATATGTTAAGAATATGTAAAACATTCTTCCACCAACCCAACTCTTCATAATACTTCAGAGAAGTGTGCAAGTACCAATGGTATCTGGGAAATTCATACAATTTATTTTTTAAATAGAAACAAGTAAAACACTAACGGTCCCAGGTTAAGTTAAGGCCCCCTATTTTCCAAAGAAAATTCAGTTTTCAAGCAGCATTGATAATTGGATGCATTTAAAAACAAAATGAAACAAAAACAACACTCAAAATCCTTTTTTAAAATATAAACTCCACTTGTTTTGTGGAGTATCTTTTTCAAATTCTGTCAGAAATGATGGTGGCAGGCACTTGTTTCTAACAGCATTTAATGAATCCAACCACCATGTAAAATACTTCAATAACAGAGGATGCAAGAAAACCTTTGTACATTACAGCAACATTCAGATCCATAAAAGCAAGTTGCAGAAAGGGAAAAAAAACCAAACCCAAACCAAAGAACAAAATAGGTGTTAGTTTTAAGTTGGGTCACTGAAATTGAATACTTTTTTGCAATGACTAAAAATTAGACTTTCTTTTGACCACTGTCTTTGTGGATATTATTATTTTCTGTGACTCTTTACTGTCAAAATTTTTCAAGGTGTCTCACTAGATAAAGAGTTTTAAAAATGTAATTTAAGATGGTCAAGCAGCAGAGATCAGGAAATTTGAAATGAAAGGTCAACTTCTGCATGCCTTGAACATCTTCATCACATTCAATAGCCTGGGAGACTCTGCGGTTTTTACTCACTGAAGTGGTCCTGGTTTAGGCAAAACCTCACTGTTGAAGGTGATATTCCCCATGTTACTAAGCACAATACCTAGGTCCTTCCTTCTGCACGTCTCAAAGTCCACTGCAAGGGAAGGATGAGTCACTCTCCCCGTTTCATTGCTGGGAAAAGGGAGGCATGCCCAAGTGAAGAGCTTCGCATGGCTAAGCCCAGGTTTACAATCCTGGTTCTGTGGCGGTCAGTGGGACAACTCTCTAAACCCCAATGTTATTTAGGATCCAGGATCTGAACCACATGTCCTGACGCAGCCCTCAGCCTTACACAGCAGCACCTTCCCACAAGGACCAAAGGCCTGATCATCTCATTTGGGGTTGCATTGTCTCTTCTGCTGGTGTTACTAAGTAACTGATGCCCACATGCACTTTTCTACAAGCGTAATGCTCAATGGAACCAATGCTAACTTTTCACACTCTACATCAGTCTTAAGAATTACCCTTTTTTAAACGCTATACTTCACACATGTGCAGGTATATACTGATTTGATCATTCTGGACTCATTCATAATACTTACATGGTAGACTAAAAGAACATATAAACATCTGGATGAAGAGTGTCATTCTGCCCTGCTATGCTATCAGAACATGACATAAAAATAAACAATAAATAAAAATATAAATCAAAAAAATACATTGTATCATTGTTCCATGAATAAACGTTTCATGCTTTACCTCAGGAAAAAATAAAAATGTATCCAAAGCATCCTGAAAGAAAGATTCCCCATAGCTAATCTATGAATATGAAGACAAGGACCATGTATATCAGACATAATCCATACAGTGCTTAAAAGACTTGCTGCTTCTGTAGCAGGACTTCTGCACAATGTGGTTGTAATACACTGGGGTAACAGAAGATTACAAAACTTGGTATGAAACAAATAGCGAAAACTCTCAAACAAAAATTAATCATACCTGGAAAAGTCAGAGATATAGCAACTGTGTAGACTAATACCACTACACATTTCTACAACTGCAAAGACTGATAGAGGAACTACTGTTCCTGTCACAAACTAAACAAAACAAATCCTATCTATGTGGAGGAATGCTACTAAAAGATATAACAACACACAGGTGGTTCAAACTGTAGGTTTGCCATCAAAATAAAAATATATACTAGCACCAAAAATAGTTGCTTTTTAAACAAAATAAACATGTTGCAAGTCTTCACAGGGTGCTTTTCTTGATTAAATATTAAACCCAACTTTTTTTTCTTGTACTGAATATGCAACTTTTCTAGATAATATTAGGTTTCATTTCAAGTCAATCTTTGAGATGCAAATATTTTATGCAAATATTGATGTCAAATCTAGGTATGCAGTTTAGCAAACTAAATTGTTTATCTGCTGTTCACTCATGGTCATTTAAATAGAATGAACCTTTCATGTTATTGAACAATACAGAACCTTAAAAAAGTTAAATCAGATTACTTGGAAAAAAAACCCCATTACTCCTGTTTGGTGGGAGTTAAATGAAGAAATCACAAGAAAGAAAAGAAAGTGAACAAAGGCATTTAAATGTTTCTTCAGCAGGGTTTCATTGTGGGGGAGTTAAAGGAGACTCGAGTTTTGATTAACACTTAACAGTAGTGTCTATAATTATTTCCTGAATGAAGAAACCATGAACCAATATTCTGCTAGCTTTATTGAGGCATATAGAAATGGATGCTATGGGGACAGTTTAAAAATATAGATATATAAATTTAAAAAATATCAAAGTGCTAATGACAGCATGCATTTAATAGGTCTTTATCTTGTTGCTGTTGCTTAAAATGAATTGTGTTTGTGGACAATCTCAATATGGGATTGCTAAAACATCTAGTCAAATAATAAACATCTTACTTGATTTTGCACTTGATTTCTCTGAGGAACATTCAAAAACCATTTTACCTTACTGTATGATGGCCAGTATTTGATACTTTATAAAAAGTTGCAACTTCTAGTCTTCATATCTATAATATACTGAGCTAAATTGTGACAAGTCAGGACATAGGCACAAGAAACTCTTTTCTGTTGAGAGGGCAGCTTGCTCCTCAGCCTGTGCTTTTTAAGATAGTGCTTCTTAAACAAGAAGAATAAAATTGGCAAGTCAGAGGGCTTACATGGTGCTCCTCTTGTCTCCTTTCTGGAAAGTCCCTCATTCATAACACTGCCATAACACTCTGGTTATTAACACTTTGTATTAAGTCTAACCATGTGAAGGCTTTTACTTTTGTAATCATTATTATTCAAATAGGTTGATACTTGCATCTCTGAAAATTTAAGCAAATAAAAATGTTTTTCCTCATATGTGTGAACACTTGTCTATTTCTTACTGTTGGAAAGATGGAATGGAGCGGTAAATGTGTGTGTGTGTGTGTATATATATATATGTATATAGCGTTAGAATTTTGTTTTTATTAGTAAGGTACTACTAGATGGAGGGCACTAAATTAATTTTTAGTTCTAAAAATCTGTGGAAGATTTTCCTCTGTGAAAAGTTGTTTTTGTCTCTGATATATCAAAATGACAATAAAGATTTAGCAAAGTGAAAGGTCGCATTGTAGTGGCATTTCCATTGATCTGAGATTGTGAAGCAGTATGAAAAGTGCAACCACAGCCAGTCCCCTTCTTCACAAGATTTAGAAATGACTGAGAAGGAAAAATGTGCATTCCAAGAAGGGCAAGGTGCCTGCACATGGATGGAGACAGGCTGTCTTACTCAGCTTCATTTTGGTCTAAATAGGAAAGACATGTCTCAGAAAAGTAACTAAAAAAGTTTCTGATCATCCTGCTATACACTAGGAACAGAAGTGCTATAAAAAGAATTTCCATCTGCCAAATATAGCACCATTTCTCCTGAACTAGTCTCTCAAAATAACTACAGTGCACTATATAAAGACTCAAAACTGAAAAAAATACCTCATGGCAAAAACTACAAGTGTGCAGAAATTAAGTATTTCTAGCAATAAAAAAAGTGGAGAAGCAGAACTTTGCCAGTGTTACTCTAGAAACTTAGTCATCTGAACAGAAATGGAGAAATAACAACACTATTAACAGTGTAGTGCTTGTTTCTCTCCAATGTTTTTTGATTAATAATGTCTGCTAAGGTCACTCTAACAGCAGAAAAAGAACAAGATAAATAAACTGGTCTGTGAAAAACAAAATTAAAAAACTTTCTTTTTAAGATTTAAAGGCTTCAAAGACTCTGAAATAAAAACTGCTAATACTAAAACAAGATGAACACGTGGCTTGAAGTATGTTCTTCAATGCCATCATCACAAATGTTGAATAGATAACTGAAATGCATCCTTTATGGCAACAGTTACAGGAAAAGGAAACAAAATTAACCATAGCTTCCAAAGTTGTGCAGAGAAGTTCAGCTAGTTTTGTGTAATTTAAACTGAATCACCTGAAAACCACACCATGGTACACATGTCTCTGGTCAGTTCCATTATCCTCCTTCTCCAGAGGATGTTCTGATTCACCCCCACCTCAAGAATGCATTTTCCTCCAGCGGTCCCAAAATACAATACACAGAGCACATACTCTGTCCATCCTTGAGTAAGGTTGAGAAGCTTCTGGTCTGAGGTGGTGTCTGCTGTCAAATGATCCCTGCAGCACCTCTGTAACCTTTTCAAACAACCCACAGAGAAGTCTGCTTTCTTCTTCAAACTTCTTTCCTTCTTGATTAAGGACTCGACAGGGCCTATCGCGAATGTCTTCACGACTGTGAGCAGTGCAAGGCAAACCGATGCTGATTAACAGGCGGGACCCTCTTTGATCAAAGGGGCCAGGTGACCTGCAGGACTGGAAACCATCCACCTGCAGCTGGCACTCTATTCCCCAAAAATTCAAGGCCTCTTTCTATCCTCCTCTGGTTTATCTCTTTTTAGCAATAAGCCATGGTGTGACTCCCTTGAGATGACAAAAGGAAATGATTCAGAAGCTGGAATCAAAGGTCACCGTGAGCAGCCATTTAGCACGTGACGTGATCACACAGCAAGCAGGTTTGGCACACAAACTCATGCTTTTAGTTCATACAAGCAGATATGGTGGCATGAACCAGTGAAGTGTTTAAGATGGATATGGAAGCCAAGTCAGTAAACTCCAACGGCAGCTGGTACAGTACATTTAGTAGCATTTTGCTCTTATTTGGTCACAATTTCTTGTAAACTAGTTCATGGCACTCATTGTCCATGCAGTTCCACAAGCTAAAATATAAGAATTTACAGAAATAATCAGATTTCTATTACTGATCGCTCTATCAAGATCTCTCTCTCATTAGAGAGAGAATCTTTGCAGGTTTACCCTGCAGTTATATCTCATCTAACTGCAGATGTAAGTGAAAAAAGATGTACACATGGACTATTGCAAACAAGTAGAAGCAGCTACATGTAAACATCTCTCAGGATTGTAAAATCAAATTTTCAGTTTTCAACTATAAATACAAAAAGTGGAGCACTATATATACAACTTCATGCTTGTAAGGTTAGATTCATCACTGCAAAGACAAAAAAAGATATCGATTAATCAAATTAGTAAATCAGTATTTCAGATTTCTATTCTAAATACATAGATATGGCAGAGTTGCAAATACGGATAGTTATTTCCTCAGCATCAGTTACTCCTTAGAGTCAAATGCATCCAGGATGTCACTGCTAGTTTATGTTTTCTAATGTATTATACACCAGTATCTCTCCACCTATATTATTCTGAATACTATGTTTTTAAATCTAGCACTGTCTAAGTTAAATATTTACTGAAATAATATTTCCAGTTAACAGTAGCACACAACATAACAACAAGGAGAATGTATTGAAGAATAGAAAGGTAAAGCAAAGAGAAGGGCAGGATGTGCTGTTCTTCTTGGTATCCCAGAAAAATAATGCCATAATAGATCAATATACATATTTGATAAAAATGCCACATCCATGAGCTGTTATAAAGAATGGGAAGCAGTGATCACATGCAGAAACCCAAGGATGTATGACTTTTCATATGAAAGAGAAAAGTCTTTGACTTTCCAGAAATCTAACACCAACTGTTTCTACAATACTGCCTCAATGAGTTACTACTACATATATTACAACCTCATCACACCAACTACTGTCATGGAGAGGTCTTATTTTGCGTTGCTGCATAAATCTGTCTGAGAGGCTCTGAAGTATATCCTGACACTGTTCAGTATGACTGTGACAGGCTTTTATGTGTGCCAAGGACGTACTGCCCCTGGAAAGAAGAAGCTCCACCCATCCTACCTTTTGCCAACAGCCAGGCATCGGTAATCCATCAGGACCCTGTTTCAAGAGGAGGAGGGGGTAAAAAAAAGACATAGTTAAGTTTGATAAGATAGATATTCCATCAATATCTGTTAGAACAGCTGAAGCAGCTCTGACTTTTTATCTAATAAGTAGCTACAAGTTCCTAACTTATTTCATCTCTTGTTCTCAATGTGAAGGAAAAACCAAAGGACAGAAGGTTTACACTATAAATACATATGTGCGCCTCTGCTATAAAGATTTGTTTTTCCCTAAATCATTAGAACATCTTCATCAGTTTCTTATTGCTGTTAGAGGTCAGGTTGCATATTATTTTAAATATAATATGTTATTCACAACAATCTGTAACTGAATAAACAAGATCAATGAGCAAAAAAATATTATCATTTTTATCTGGAGGGTACTGTGTTTTATGGGCCCTTAGTACAAAGGTAACCACATGATAAGATAGCAAGACTCAAATTTGAGTAGGATCTTTTCTGTTCACTTTCATTCTTAGCTTTTGAATGAAGCAGTAAAAACTCAAGGCCTGAACATACCCCAAGTGACACAGTAGAAGAAAATGTCAGTAGTGGGAGCAGGGTAGTACAGCAGCACTATTTAATCACTTGGATAATACGACTATCTAATTTCTTCTTATGTTAGTGAGAGTCACTCAATTTCTTTTCTCTAACCACCCTACTTTCACATGCATCCAGTAAGATCAGAGCCAGCTTTTGACCATAGTCATACTGGTTTTTATGGAACTGATTCCCACTCACATGGCTACACAGGGTTTGCCCAGAGAGGTATATGTTCAGAATTAGGAGAATGTATCATGTTATTAGACTATACATGAGAGACGGGGTGGGGGGGGAAAGGATCACGCCTTGACATTTTTTAGAACATAGAATAACAATACTTATGCAAATTTACATGTGCAGATAGCAGTTAATGAGATTTTTTGAATGTGCTTACATGTAATCTGATGGGAATGGCTTACTGCCTAAAGCAAGAAACAGAGCTGTTTGCTTAGCAGCTTATTCTAGTAATTACGTATAAATGGAATATTTTTCATCCATCAATGATTGTTAGTGAATCTCCAGATACAAATGATAATACAGAGACAGAGAAACATCTTTAAATTACAAAAGCATGCTTGATTATCCCCAACAAAATATGAGATATGGTTACCATTAATTGGAAGCAAACAAAACGGACTATGGAATAATCTTAAAGGGCTATGTATTTAAGATTAAAATCCATTGACTTCAAATTAGAAGTGCTATAGTTGAAATAAAAACTACTTATTTTAACACCCATCTTAGAGAACCGTGCTTAACCACCAAACAATATCAGAACATGCACATCAAATTTTACTGCGAATACTTAAAAAGAAAATCTTTGTATTTTTATGAAATGTGTATGTACTGTTCTTTTTTTTTTAAAAAAAAAAGGAAAATAATTTAAACTTACTTTGCCATTAAATAAAAATCACTGTTGCCAGATTGGTACAAGGGAGAGGGTCAACAAGTAGCATTTTAGTATAGGTGGGAACTTGAATTCATGCTAACATAGGATGGGGAGTGTCGTGTATATTTCAGGAAGGTAAGTTCCAAGGGTAGGACCATTAAACTGAAGACGTTAAATAACAAAGACAGTGAGGGTTTGGGCTGCAAACCGTTATCTTCTTGCAAACTTCAGGTAAGCTTTTTGTTTCCAGATCTGTTTGAATACTATTTGATGAACAGGCCAGACACCAAAAATACTACTTGTGTAAGGTCTGGGAAATAGGCTCCAGCTTGGCCTACTGGAAACCTATGACTTGATTTTTTATTTTAGAAATAATATTTATATCATTCTGTACATGACTCTCATTTTGGCCAAATCCTGAAAACATGCACCCAAGACTGCATGGATGTGAAAGGAAGCCCTGGGTGCAGAGTAGCTCTGGGACAGGCTAGGGTGAAAAACTGAGCCACTGCAGACAGAAGTCATCAGGCTTGATTAGAAGTGGACACTGTGCTGCATTTCTACAAAGACTTGGGTTCAGGGTGAGTAAGGCAATAGGTATTTTGTGAGGAAGATAACACAAACGATTCTGAGGGAAAATGTAGGAAGGACACAAACTCATAAATTGGCATGTGATGTAGGAGCAAACTGCTGAGAGTTAGGTTTGAGGTGTCAACAAAAATGTGTGTTCTCTCATTGCAGTTACGATCACTGAAGCAGCTGGTTTGTTCATGCACATGCATGTGTTAGGTGAATAATGTAAAGTCAGCTCAGAAAAACATTACTTTAAATTGAGAATGGCTGACTACAAACAAACAAAGGAACTGCATGCAGGGTTGGTAGGAAAGAGAAATACTGTACCAATTGGCAAGGGGCATCCAGCCCATCCAGGCCAGGCTGGCCTGGCTCCCCTTTTTCCCCCTTAATTCCACGGAATCCCTGTTTGTAAAGATTAACTTGCAATGTTACTGTCAAGGAAATACCTTCAGTATTGACTTAGCTGGAGCAAACAAATAACAATAAAGAGGCAAGAGGAGCAAGCTGACCGCTATGGTATGGTTTCAACTCATGAGGCACTCACTGACTCTGGCACATCCCAAATTTAGTTTTTTTCAAACATGTTTGTCAAAAAATAATGACAAAAACCAACCAAATGCACAAATTTAGCCTGAAGGTCTTAAGTCTGGTGCTTTAAACTAAATTAGGAGGTTGACAAACAGAGTCTGTTCCGGAATTTGCCAGAACTTGAGATAAGCTGCATTAACAAAGGGTAGCATGTGACACAGTAGCTGGTGCTTGTTCCTCTCCCCTTGTTACTTATTCCATCAGTCTACAGGAGGACGATCAATTGTCCAGTACACAAATGAGACGTACCAATGGGCAAGGTGCATCTAATCCAGGAGCACCCTGTTCTCCTTTCTCCCCTTTAGGCCCCTTTTTGCCTTTCTTTCCCTTTTCCCCCTGTGGATACAATGGTTTGGATAAAACAAGTTTCATTCTTTTTGGAAAAAAAAATAAAGAAAGTGGTTTAAAAGTTTGGGTTTTTCTTTTTAAGCCAATGGAGAGCTGAAAGGACACTTACCACTGTGTTCTGGTTTGGATGGTGCATTATGTGGAAAAATAAATTATATGATCACAAGCAAGAACTGCAATCAATCGGTATTAGTTTGTGGTGGTATTTCCTATCAGTATTATGAATGTTTTGAATCCTAGAACAGGGCTTGAAATGATTGATTTCATGAGATAGAGGCAAATCTGCAACCCCCCCCAATACACAGTCCAAAATAAGAGGTCTCCTATTTGCTCTAAGTGATAGTACTGAAGTGCACATGCACACTAAGCTGCATTTGTCAGCTTCCCTAGATTTGTCACTAGTCATGTGTAACTTCTGAAAGCAGACTACATCATCATAGTTTCTCTAAAAAGACTCGTGCCATGGATGCTTTGCAGGGACAGCTGGTCTCTGGCTAAATTCTGTCATGGTGTCACATGAAGGATGAACTTGGCCCAGTGCATCCTTTGCTGAACTGACCCTTTGGACCCCGGTAAGAGTTTAGGACAAATCCTTTTCTCAGTCACGTCCACAGGAGCCCATAGACATCACTGAGGGTGCACTCCTGTCACTCCAAATACAACGTGACCATTTCAAACCCTGTTAAAGGAATCAAAACATCTGAACTGCTTGATGGAGAGGTGCTATGACCCTTTCAATGATTTCATAATGTCTTGGTATCATAAATTAATCTGAAGTTATAATTAGATTCTTTATTTAAATACTCCAACATTAAAATGTTCTCTCTACTGCAGGCAACATTTAATCTCCTTATTTTTCTGAAATTCAGTCCTTTGATTTTAAACTGAGTTTTCTTTTTAAATGAAAAACTTCCAATGCTTTAATTACTCATGAAAATTAGTTGACTTCCCTCAACAAAGCTACCTGCAAAAATGACCTCACCTTCAAGCAGTGTAAGATGTTTGGAGAGTTCATTTTATAATTGGTTTCACACCAGTTGATCACAATGGTAAATGAGTTTCAGGTTTGCTCTCAATTTCACAAAAATCAAAAAAGGTTCTGTTAAAAAAAATGAAACAAATTGGACTAGGATTGTAAAAAAATGGGATAGGAAGGATGAGTAAATCAGGAATACCACAAAGAAATGGGAAAAATAGTCATAGGAAAATTAGTATGATGTTGGAGAACCAGCAAGCGAGGTTGTGGCTATTGGGAGGATTTAATTTGTGAGGAAAAGGGTAAAAAAGACAGAGGAATTGTAAGGAATGAAGGTAGAAGGAGAAGGAAGGAATGCCCCTTTGGAAAGACAGATGAATTTTGATGAAGCACAATAAACAGATATTTAACTAGTTCCACACTAGCACAGAAAGACTTAATGCATTAACAAGAGAGAAAGATTATTTTAACACAATTTAAAAGTAATTAACTATGTCATATTTTAAAAAGAAAGGAAAGCACATTATTCTTTTACTATCATATCATACTCGACACATTCAAATGAAAAAATATTTTCTGTGAACAAAACATATTGCATTCATGACAAGATAAGAGCAAAGTTTCTTGTCTATCCTTTCTGTGTGCCAAAAAGTCACAGGATAATATTTAGGAAAACAGCAACCTAAACATTACCCTTCTTTACCAAATTATAAGATTGTGATGTAAAAAAAGTCCCCATGAGTCAGAAACTGTAAGTTGGCAAAGTTTTAATATTAAACCTACATAAATGACTGCATAGCACAGAAGCCCAACAACTTCAGGGTCAAATCTCATGTTATTTGTTTTGATGTAACACCAATATATTTGCTGTGAGCATATGCAAGTACAGAGCGTGGACACACTCCAGAAATTATTCTGAAAATGGATAGTACAGTTTGGTTTCTGACTCTTTTTTATATCTTTAGGACTTGTATTTCTTTAACTTGTTATATTACAAGTCATCAGGCAGCTATTTAAAATTCCAGTTTTGCAGGGCAAACTTATGATCCTTTTCAAACCAATGCAGCAGTCATCTGTGGAGAGAATAATATGAACTTCCTGAGTACTTTACTACTTTTTTCCATGGACTGAGTTCTTGTCTCTTAATCTTCATCTTCCTCTGAACTATAGAGATTCACAGGAGATACAGAGAACCTACATCTAATGAAGATTAAAAAAAAAAAATTCCTTCCTGCCCTTCCTCTGTGCCTAGAGAAATACAGATACTTCGTGCTTCTGTAACATGGTTTTGGTTGGAACAATCTCCCATCTTCACATGCACAGATTTTCATCAATGCAGAGTGCAGGGGGAATGGGATGATGCCTTTCCAGACACTGTTGTGATACATCATACTCGTCTGTCAATATAACAAAAGGCACAACTGAACATTTGGGATCAGAGCCTCCTTCCCTCCCCACAACACAAGCTCTAACTTTTGTTAAAGGTTATTCCTTTTTAGAATATTTTTTTCTAGTTGTACAACCTGAAAATATAAAATCAATTGTAGAAACCTTTTTCGTGCTTAGTGCTCCTGGACTATAATTTTATATGAGTAATTACAGCTAGAACACTTAAAAAATTATTTTTACAGCCAAGTTAAGCAGAAATTATAATGCAAACACTGACTTGCTTTCATTGTAGCAGAACTACTGTCAGGCTAAAATAAAAATCATCAGTCTAGGACTCATCTCAAACCAAAGAAGTAAGGATTTATTCCCTGTCCATTTATTCCCCGTGTCTATTAAAAAAACAAGTGTCACTGGTTCTCAATAGAACATTAGTAATTATAAATATTTTTGCAATGCAATTTGAGTTGTTTCTTAACTAGAAACTTGCTAATGTCAACTTGTGTGATGTCAGTCTAATGGCCAATACTGTAAGGAGTATTAAAAACCAAGAAATCATGAGCTGGACCATCAACTTCTAAACTGGCTTATCTGTACTGAAATGGGTGCTGTTACACCAATTTGTTAATAGATAATTAGTTATTTACATAAGGAGGAACATCAGAACTGATAAAATTTGATATAATGAAAGCTTCTTTTCTTGCAGAGATCTTCTGGGGCTCTGATGGCTGTATTTTGACTGCATATCTCTAGCTGTACATGGAAACACAGACTCAGAAGGTCTGTTTGGAAAAGACTTCTGGAGGTTGCCTAGTCTAGCCTCCCATCCTGAGCAGGACAATTCCTGCCCCAAATCAGGTCAGACCAGACCAGGCCCTGCAGTCCATGGCCAATGGTTCAGCTGCCTCTGTGGTTAAACTGTCCCAAGTACCATGCTGCCCACCTAGTGAACAAGATATTTCTAATAGCCAGTCTGAACCTCCCAGAAGCAGCTTATGGTCTTGTGTTTTCCCATTTCCTATTACCCAGAAGAGATTTGCCCCATCATCTTTGTATCTCCCTTTCAAATAGTTGGGGCTCCTCTTTGTCAGACTGAGCCAGTCCACCTCGTTCAACCTGTTCTATTGGTTGCGTGTGCCTGGGGCCCCTGCCAGCTTGGTAGCCTTCTTCCTCTCCAATTTCTCAAGTTTTTCTTGAAATGGGAGGCTCAAAAATGCAGTATTCAAACAATCTCACCAGGACTGATTATGGAGGGGTAGTAACTTATTTTGTATCCCAGTATGAGAACATACTGTTAAGCTCATTCGATTTGGCACCTGCTGTAACTCCCACTTAGCACAGGCTGGCCATTTTGCCAGTCATCTCTCAGAGCTGGCAGTTACACCTTTTTACTGATAGCTGCTCTCAAAAAGAAAAGCTGTGCACTCATGACAGACAGTGACAGCAAACAAGAGGTCACCATTCATTGTGATTACTCTGTCAGGTCAGACACTGACTTTAAAATATTCATAGAGCACCTGCTTAAGCAACAGTTGTTTTGCAAAATCACTACCTTACCAGTGATCTCTGAGCTCAAAATAAGAAATATAACAAGGGACAGAAGGGAAGGATACGTTTCGTAGTACCCTTATCAATGTATTCTTGGGAACTGTTTTGCCTGACAGTATTAAGAAAAGCTGATTAACTCACATGGTGACTTTTTAACCCTGCTTCTTGTTTAACATACTGTGATGGGAAGTGGACCTAGTATAACCCCGTACATGTCAGCTAGGCAACAATAGTTGTCTGAACTAGAAAAATTATCTGCTGTGTGTATGGACTTTTATATTAGAGTGGCTTGGTGTGAGTGCTAATTCAGCACTTTTAGTAACTGGGCTTTGTGTTGGTTAGAAATAGGGGAGATTTGCTCATGAACTTTCTCTGCCTGCATTTAGTCCTAAATTTCTTTTTACTAAACTTATCTCCAACTCACTGTGTCTGGACAGTGAAAAAGAAGTTAGGCTGTTTCTGTTAATTTCACTGTCTAGTTGGTTTACCAGAATGGTAGACTATATGATTTAATTTCAACCCAGAAGTATCACAAAGAACTTAATGATAAATAAGACATTGTCAAAAAAAAAAACCAAAAAAAAAAAAAAAAAGTATATAAAAAAAAGTAAGCAGTTCCTGTCCTTATCCATTTGGTGTGAGAAAGGTAG
This sequence comes from Antrostomus carolinensis, assembly GCF_000700745.2. Lineage (NCBI taxonomy): Eukaryota > Metazoa > Chordata > Aves > Caprimulgiformes > Caprimulgidae > Antrostomus > Antrostomus carolinensis. The sequence goes on from NW_010321165.1 coordinate 20,369, forward strand.
TGTGTACAGACATGGTACACTAGGATCAACAGTTACACTGCAAATACTGCCAAGGAACAGAGATGGGTGTCTTCAGTGTAAAACTGCTATCACAATGACACATTTCAGTGATGTCTTCATTGAAAATTTCAGGCTGACAAGGATTTTCAACAAGCTTAGGATGGACTGGAGAAAAGGAGCCTAAAACCAAGCTGTGCTTTGGGACATATTGCTATTACTAGTTCTGTGCATAAATTTTTGTGGTTTTTCATTATTTTGGTTAGCATGTATCTGTGACCTGCCTTTTGGCACACAGTAAAAACAAAGATAAGTTTTAATGGGACAATTTATAGCATAAAGACAGCAGAACTGGCTAGGCTGAGGAATCAAGTAACAGTTAATAACACTGTGGTCACCTTTTCTCCCTTTTCTCCTATATCACCCTTTTCTCCTCGAGGACCAGGAAAACCCTATAAAAACAAAATGGACAAAGACAGGTCGACTTCTATGCACATGCAGGTTAAGCTTTCAAATATTCTTGGAAAACATAGAAAAAGGTGATTCCACTACATGCTTTGTATGTGTATGTGTGTTATGTGTGCACGCATGCATGCACATAAGAGCACGTGAGACAAGTCATGGTGTTTGGCAGAGCCATTTTGACAGCAATGGAAAGAAATCATATCACTCAAAATGGCAGTAGTCCATGCTATGCAGCATATGTACTTTCTGGAGAAGACTCCTCCAAGTTAGGGATGTCAGTGTAGGACTAGAGGAAAGGGCTTTCAGTACGTCTTTTTAGCATGCCAAAGAAAGAGCCTGTGTTTTGAAATTTATCACTTACAGGTTATGGAATTATTATCTTTAATTAGGATAAATTACTTAAACAAATGTTAGCAACTCTTTGTTCTCCCACAACTGAGTCACAAGTCTGAATATTTTCTTACTGACTGCAGTTTTTCAGCCTATTAACTTCCAAAGGACCAACTACTTGTATTACTAAGCACTGTATCTGCTGGGCTCTGCGACTAGGGCTGCATATTGCATAGTCTTTGTCCTCTTTACCACAGGG